>NC_142942.1:36341210-36361210 GCF_046866305.1 Octopus bimaculoides
TGTCATTTAACATGCAATTACATTTTTTGGACATTTAATTTACTTTTATACACTATTTTGTATTTCCTTTTCATTTTCGCGAAGTGCTTACCTTTTATGCTGTACTTGCATTCACGCACTTAAATGAATACAACCACAAAGAAAAAAAATACAGTTATATTTTCAGCGTGCGTACAACTTTCTTGTTATAGAAAAATGTCGCCATCTATATATGTAGCTTATCTCACCTGAAAGCTCATTAAAAGTGGAATCGGTTCAACAACGTTCATTTAAGTCTTCGTTCAATCTTCGACGTTTGTCTATATCGACTCATAGATATATGTATATGTATATGTGTACACAGCGAGAGTTAAACTCACAAAATCCATTGCATTCACGTTCTGGTATGTACATTTCTTTCTTTCTTTCTTTCTCCTACATTCTTCAGTCATCGTTCTTCTTACCTTTAAACATGTACGACATCTGTTAGTTATTTCTGCTTCCTATGTTTCTCTTCTTACATACAGGAAAACATGCATTTTCTGTGACACTTTGTACAGGTCTCCAAACGACAAGTTTTCTGGTGGTGAAATGTGTAGTGGTTGTGACATCACTAGTTAAGGCAGCTAGTGTTCTAGTGTTTCCTTGATTAAATTCGGCTGATAAGCTTCCTTTTAGCTCCAATGGGAATTATTACCCAAGAATTAGCGGAACTGAAATTGGCTAGTTATAGACAAGTAAATCCCGAAGTAGTCTTTGTTAGATCGGTTTATCGTTTAGCGTAAAATTATATCTGCAATAAATTTGACAAATAAGAGGAAGTTTAATAATTCCTCCTATAGCTATGATAGATATTTTTATTACCAATGTATGGGTCTAAAGGAATTATGGAAAGCAAGTAATTGCAAAATTATTACAGAAGTATTATTATAAAGGGAGTAGAAAGAAAAATATTGCAAAAATGATTTATATGATTCTGTTGATATTTTCGAATAAGTCACAGAAACTCTACAGGTGGCTTGTTTCCTTAATTCAAAGATTCAAATTTGTCGCATACTGTGTCCCGCTGGTTTCGCTTTTGCACTGCATTAAAATCATATGTGTCAGTGGAATACTCAGCCACTTACACTCTAATTCTATGACCATGTATTTCAGACGATTGAACATCACGTGAAGCATCTTTAAAACCAAAGAATATTGATATACTCTGTGTGTGTGTGCGTGTGTGTGTATATGTGTGCGTGTGTGTGTGTGTGTGTGTGTGTACGTTCACACTAAATTATGCTACGTTGATTTACATTGTCACTTCATGTTACTTACCTTAACATGGTGATACAAACGGATAAAATTAAGTACCTAAGTAAAACATGTATCGGTGTTGGAATTGTTGACTAATCCCTTAAAAGCGATGTGTCTGTGTCCCAGGATAGGTGAAGCCATCAAAAGAATAAGAGAGTCGTATTATGGATAGATTTAACAATAACTTTACGAGTTATGTACAGTAGCTCTATAACAATTTCCTGGACAGATGTTAGACAAACATTCCAACAATATATTCTCTGTAAAATGGCATTCCTAATATATTTATTGCATTCCTGTTCACTCATTGTAAATTTGTTTCCAGATTAGAGGTTTCCAGTTGAAGAATTACGATAAAAATGATCGAACATGATATTAAGATGTTTTTCACTTTTAAAGGAGAAGAGTTTAAGTATTGAGAAACAGGAAAAAAAAATCATTGCTTGCAAATTGCTATACTGTAAACATGAGAAAGCTGCGATTTTTTCCTCTTTCGTTTTATTAATATAAATATTACATCGGAAGGAATTACAAACCAATCAATTCACAAAAAAAACATTAGATGAGGGATGGTGTTTCATAAATACGCGCCATAAATTTGCAATTTATCTTAAACTTTAAATTACATAAACGAAGAACATTCTAGGTACTTTTTTTTAGAATTTCTACACAACTTTCTTTTCAAATTGAGAATTGAATTATAGACATTAATATAGACATATAACTGCAAACAATATAATTGTATTAAAGTATTAAAACTCACACAACTGAAATAAAAGAGCTAAATTTGTTTTTATTTTGGGAAACGCTATAAATTCAAGTCGATCCTTCGTACAACATTGTTTGCATTTTTGCATTAATTTCCTTTACTTGCTTTTAAGATTGATAGGCAGATAGAGAGAGAGAGAGAGAGAGAGAGAGAGAGAGAGAGAGAGAGAGAGAGAGAGAGAGAGAAAGAGAGAGAGTCAGACAGACAGACAGACAGACAGACAGACAGACAGACAGACAGACAGACAGACAGACAGACAGACAGACAGACAGATAGTTTGATTCCATCTGAAACATGAATATAATATCGACTGAAAAACTACTATATTTGTCGAGTGGAATATTTTGCTTTTTATGAAAACTGATAGAATTGCCCCAAATATTTATGCATACATACACATTATACTACACATACGCGCCCACACACCCAAACACACACACACACACACACACACACACACACATATATATATATATATATATATATATATATATATATATATATATATATATATATATATATATATAAAAGATAATAAGAGTGAAAAAACTACAGAAGGCTTGTGTTACATGGTTAAAGTATATATTTAAATTATGTCAGAAAAATGTAAGAAAAATGTTATAAAAATGTTATAAAATCTTTTTGGTATATAAACATTGTATTTTGAGAAATAACCGGTTTCGTGTTGTCTTTTCAAATTTCTCTACTTCATTGTGTCGTGTTCGTTCCAGTCTGAGAAAGAAGAGTTCTAGATAGGGGGAGGTAATTAGGGATTTCTTCCGGTATAGTGGAGATAATCGAAATCTCGGAGGTGGTAGAATTTGATTAATTTACCATGGTTTGGTTCTATATTTTTCCCCCTCTTTTGTTCCCAGTGGGGTGATGAATTTCCTTATTTAAATGTGTTAGCAATGGTTAAGTTTGGGTTTGTATTTTTGAATGAAAAAGGTTTCCTTATTTAATCTAATCTGTGTTGGTGTTTTAATGGCACATTGATAAAAAGGAAAGATTATAAATTGTGGTAGCATTTGTATTGCGCATTTTTCAATATGATCACTAAAAGGTATCATTCGGTATTCTGGGTGTGCAATCTGCTGGCGGTGCAGAGTGCATCTACGTCTGAGCGATAACCCTGTAGACCCTATGTAGTTCTCGTGGCAGCCCGAACATCTTATTACATAAATAAGATTTTCTGAGGCACAAGTAAAGTTAGATTTAACTTTGAATTTGTGTCCCTCTTTGAAGAGGAATTCTGAACCTTCTAGAATGTTTGGGCATGTTGCACAATTTGGTCGACCACATTTGTTTACTTTCGTATATATATATATATATACGGAGTAAGCACATAAAATGTTGACGAAACTGTCCGATGAACGGGAACGTGAAACTCAGACCAACAGTCTTTTGTTATATTTCTGCTGCTTTTAAATAAGGTATATATATATATATATATATATATATATATATATACATATATATATATATATATATATATATATATATATATATATATATATATATATATATATATATATATATATATATATATATATATATATATATACATATATATACAGATAATGCTACATCTGATGAATATCAGTAACAGTATTGCAAGGTTTAAATTAATAAGAAACACTGCATATGATAGCTTTCTAAGTATGAGATGCGGTCCCTCTGGATTTGCTTTATCAGATTTGAAACTGACTACGGTGTATCATATTATTTTCAATAACTTATATTACGTATAATCTTTCCAATTGACCCCTGACAACGCTAAATATATTCTTCTACCTTATAAATTTATACACTTCTACTTTATATCTAGACACTCAGGTGCAATGCTTGGAATGTATGACATTAGAATCAATGTTGGTTTGTTTTGAAGATCCCCTCCATAATTATCGTAACGGTAATTTCTACCACATTATGGTTCGAAAGTAAACGGTTTTATCCAGTTTTACTTTAAAAGCTCTCATCTCACCTTTTTTTTTTTTAATGTCCGTTTGCACATTTGATCTGCTTATCTATTTTCCTCCTTTTTATTTCGAACATTTGAATATAAGCTCTTCTTTAAATTACTCTTTTTTGCTAAATTGTTTTGAGAAATATCTTTAGATGATACATACATATGAAACAGGAAATAATAAATATATTTGCAAGTTGTATTTCACATGAAAGTACGTAGAACTCGTTATAATCAACATTTATTTGATCTATTGCAACTTACATTTTTCTACTATTATCATAAAGGATATATTTTTTACTATTATCTTAAAGGATATGTTTATCATGCAATTTTATTTTCAAGGTTTTATGTAGTCAACTCATATTGTTGGAATGGTAGTATAAAACTTTTGTAATGTTATAGCATTAATCTATAAGCAGTTGATATTTACTTCCGCGAGTGATTCGGCGAAATACTGTCCGCTACGATAACAATTTAGTCTTTATGTTGATATACGTATAAATACTATGTGCTTGAATTTGTTTCTCCGTCAATGCAGATAACTTATTAGCCTTTAATTAAGAACTTTTGTTTTCATTTTGTTTGTCTTTATTTCTTTAATCTCTGATTTCTGGTTACACGTTTCCAGATTTTTTGGCTAAAATATCGCTTCTATTTGTTTGCTTTACTATAAAGAACTTATAGTTTTGCATTGAAATTTATTTTCATTTTGTTTTTAAGAATTTTATCTTAATATTTGCATATCCATCTTTGCAATTACGTAGTGCTCATCCATTATCAGAGTTGATGGAAAATTCCGGGTAGAGTCTCTTGTGTGTTGATATACAATTGCACGTCTATTGGACGATTCTCAATTTATTTATTTTGTTTATTACTTTTTGTATTAAACTCCATTTTACCCTTCCACAACAATTAAAGTATTTTGGTTTCCTACTTACTGCCTAGTCGCTCAGTAACATAAACCACTAGGATTAGCGATTAAGTCACTTATCGCTGAAATCTAATCACCTTTTAAGTAAATCTTTTATGCAAGGTTTCTACTTGACATTGCATTGTCTGTACTCGCCATTGCATTCACCTTGGTTTATATTATTGAACAATATTTTCTGGTAAAGGTATAAAAGTCACAACTTCATGTCCCCTGTTCTACGCATCAGGAACCTGGCTTTGCTGATAGTCATCAATACATTTATTCTCCAGCTTCTCTGACAGCATTTTAGAATAATTTCTGTATCCTAATATTGATTAGGAATTATTTCTCAATTTCCTCTCCATGACTGTTACTTTGGCATTTTTTCAAAATTACATCTAGAGAATCAATTTCTTAATGCCTTACAGCATTCTTTCTTTTCTATTCAACATTAATAATTTTCAACTTCAAGCATTCCTACTGGTTCTAATGCAATTATTATTACTATGGGGCTAATACAAAGATAATTGTTTGCGTCTGTTTTTGGCGTTGTTGCTTATTTTTTAAATACAACGTTCATGCCATTTTGAAGCGAGGATTTTGATATAGTATATTGATTTATGCTAATGATTTTACTATTTGTTCTTGTTTATTGTAAGCTATCGAATTAAAGACGAGGAAAAAGCAAATCTGAGTGATTTTATTACATAAGTTCAAAACAGAATGCAAAACAGCAGAATCTGCGCTCAATATCAACCAAGTCATTAGCCAGAATATCTTAACTAATACGTACGTCAATATTGGTTGCAACACATCGAAATGGAGATGAGAACCTAAAAGTGGAGTAAGGTCGTTGACACATTTTTACAACTGACAAACGTAGAAGTAAGGACCAGTATTGAAGTGAATCCAAACAAAGCAACAGTAGAGGTTGCAAAAGAATAAAATGTTGAAATTCACTAGTTGTTCGCCATTTCTCCTCATCAGAAAGTTAAGATATCTCGGCCACTTGAGCACTGAGGTCAAAAGAATCGACTTAGTCCTTCACCAAATTGCTGGCTTTGTGTCAAAATTTGAAAAATTTGAAGAAGAAGAAGAAGAAGAAGAAGAAGAAGAAGAAGAAGAAGAAGAAGAAGAAGAAGAAGAAGAAGAAGGAGGAGGAGGAGGAGGAGGAGGAGGAGGAGGAGGAGGAGGAGGAAGAAGAAGAAGAAGAAGAAGAAGAAGAAGAAGAAGAAGAAGAAGAAGAAGAAGAAGAAGAAGAAGAAACCTTTCTACAATAGGCACAAGGCCTGAAATTTGGCGGAGCGGATTAGTCACTTGCATGGAACCCCAGTGTTTCACTGATACTTAATTCATCGACACCGATAGAATGAAAGGCAAAGTCAACCTCAGCGGAATTCAAATTCTGCCGACTTTGCCGTTCGTCCTTCGGGGTCGACAAATTAAGTACCAGTTGCATACTGGAGACTAAACGACTGAACACCTCCCCCAAAATTTCAGACCTTGTGAATATAATAGAAAGGGTTATTATTATTATTATTTTATGTTTGACTTTTGTTTTGCATTTGTACAAGTGGATCCAAGTCTCACCCAGAAACCTTATTATTATTATTATTATTATTATTCAGTAGTTTTATTTTTATAACGTGCTTTCACTTCACTACCGAGCGCAGCTCTGTGCGCCTTGGGTATGTGCTGTGGTTTGCTGTGGTGCTCTTATGTTTACTGTATTGAAAGTGTTTTGCGTAGAATGTGTGCAGTACCCAGTAGTGCAATTTTCTGTATGTTATATATATTTGTAAGTCCTGGTGTTTTTGTTATGTATTTGTCTGAATATTTTTTTTATTATACCTAAGGCACCTACTATGATAGGAATTGTTTCTGTTTTTAGATTCCACATTCGAGTTATCTCTATTTCCAGGTCTTTGTATTTTGAAAGTTTTTCCATTTCTTTTAGAGAAACGTTGTCATCTGCTGGTATTGAAACATCAATTAGAAGGCATTTTTTTCCTTCATGATCTTTGACAACTATATCTGGTCTATTTGCCTTAATTTCTCTATCTGTGTGTATTGGCATATCCCAGAGTATGGTTACTTTCTCGTTTTCTGTGACCTTTTCTGGCGTGTGTTTATACCATCTTTTTTCTGTTGCTATTCCATAATGTTGGCATAGCTTCCAGTGTATATAGGTCCCAGCTCTGTCGTGTCTGTGAATATATTCCTTCTTAGCCAGGACTGGGCAGCCAGAGATAATATGATTTATTGTTTCTTGTCGATCTCCACATATTCTACAGTTACTTGTTATATTTCTTTTCATTATGTGTTTTTGGTAATTTCTGGTGGGGAGGCTTTGGTCTTGTGCAGCAATTAAAAATCCTTCAGTCTCTGCTTTGAGTCCTGAGCTTCTCAGCCATTGCTGGGATTTTTCTCTGTCTATTTCTTTCGCATTTAGTTTAGCCCAGTATTTACCATGTAGGGGCTTTTCTTGCCATCGTTTTATCATGGTCCGTTGCTGTTCTAGTTTTAGTTTGGATTTCATTTGTTTTATAGCTTTTGTTGTTTCTTCTTCTTCTTCTTCGTATTTGTTAGGTAGATTGATTTCTTGTTTGTATTTGTCAGCTTCCTTAAATACTGAAAACAGTTTTTTGTTTTGCTCGTGTTTTGTGGCTATTTGTATTAGTTTCCCTTGCTTCTGGAGTAGGTATTTTTGCAGTCCTATGGTGGTTATTTTATAATAGTTTTCTAGCTGTATAAGACCCCTGCCACCTTCTGTGCGTTGTATATATAGCCTTTCTATGTCAGATTTTGGGTGGTGCATCCTATATCCTGTCATTATTTTTCTTGTTTTCCTGTCTATTTTACATAGTTCGTTTAGTGTCCAGTTAAGGATGTTGTAGCTGTAGCTTATAACTGGGACAGCTAAAGTGTTGATACCCATTATCTTGTTTTTAGCATTGAGCTCTGTTTTTAGTATTGATCTAACTCGTCTGTAGTACTCTTTCTTTATTTTTTCTTTCATTTGTGTATGTTGTATCCTATCTAGTTCATTGACTCCTAAATACTTATATGGTTGGCTTTCGTCTAGTTCTCTTATTTCATTGGCTTTATCTAGTGTTATATTGCTACTTTTAACTAATTTTCCTCTTTTCAGGGTTGCTTTGGCACTATTATTATTATTATTATTATTATTATTATTATTATTATTATTATTATTATTATTATTATTATTATTATTGTTGTTGTTGTTGTTGTTGTTGTTGTTGTTCACTAGTTTTATTTTTATAACGTGCTTTCACTTCACTACCGAGCGCAGCTCTGTGTGCCTTGGGTATGTGCTGTGGTTTGCTGTGGTGCTCTTATGGTTACTGTATTGAAAGTGTTTTGCGTAGGTTGTGTGCAGTGCACAGTAGTGCAATTTTCTGTATGTTATATATATTTGTAAGTCCTGGTGTTTTTGTTATGTATTTGTCTGAATATTTTTTATTATACCTAAGGCACCTACTATGATAGGAATTGTTTCTGTTTTTAGATTCCACATTCGAGTTACCTCTCTTTCCAGGTCTTTGTATTTTGAAAGTTTTTTCCATTTCTTTTAAGGAAACGTTGTCATCTGCTGGTATTGATACATCAATTAGGAAGCATTTTTTTTCTTCATGATCTTTGACAACTATATCTGGTCTATTTGCCTTAATTTCTCTATCTGTGTGTATTGGCATATTCCAGAGTATGGTTGCTTTCTCGTTTTCTGTGACCTTTTCTGGCGTGTGTTTATACCATCTTTTTCTGTTGTTATTCCATAGTGTTGGCATAGCTTCCAGTGTATATAGGTCCCAGCTCTGTCGTGTCTGTGAATATATTCCTTCTTAGCAAGACTGGGCAGCCAGAGATAATATGATTTATTGTTTCTTGTCCATCTCCACATATTCTACAGTTACTTGTTATGTTTCTTTTCGTTATATATTTTCGGTAATTTCTGGTGGGGAGGCTTTGGTCTTGTGCAGCAATTAAAAATCCTTCAGTCTCTGCTTTGAGTCCTGAGCTTCTCAGCCATTGCTGGGATTTTTCTCTGTCTATTTCTTTTGCATTTAGTTTAGCCCAGTATTTACCATGTAGCGGCTTTTCTTGCCATCGTTTTATCATGGTTGCTGTTCTAGTTTTAGATTGGATTTCATTTGTTTTATAGCTTTTGTTGTTTCTTCTTCGTATTTCTTAGGTAGTATGATTTCTTGTTTGTATTTGTCAGCTTCCTTAAATACTGAAAACAGTTTTTGGTTTTGCTCGTGTTTTGTGGCTATTTGTATTAGTTTTCCTTGCTTCTGAAGTAGGTATTTTTGCAGTCCTATGGTGGTCATTTTATAATAGTTTTCCAGCTGTATAAGGCCCCTGCCACTTGTACGTTGTATATATAGCCTTTCTATGTCAGATTTTGGGTGGTTCATCCTATATCCTGTCATTATTTTTCTTGTTTTCCTGTCTATTTTAGATAGTTCGTTTAGTGTCTAGTTAAGGATATTGTAGCTGTAACTTATAACTGGGACAGCTAAAGTGTTAATACCTATTATCTTGCTTTTAGCATTGATCTCTGTTTTTAGTATTGATCTAACTCGTCTATAGTACTCTTTCTTTATTTTTTCGTTCATTTGTGTGTGTTGTATCCTATCTAGTTCATTGACTCCTAAATATTTGTATGGCTAGCTTTCGTGTAGTTCTCTTATTTCATTGGCTTTATCTAGTGTGATGTTGCTACTTTTAACTAATTTTCCTCTTTTCAGGGTTTCTTTGGCACATTTTTTAAATCCGAATTTCATATCTATTTCCTTGGTAAAGCCATGTACTGTCTGTAGTAGTGTTTCCAGCTCTTTGTCATTTCTAGCGTATAATTTCAGGTCATCCATATATAAAAGGTGGCTGACAGTTTTGGCGTAACATTTGTATCCGCATCCCGTTCTATTTAGCAATTCAGTTAAAGGTGTGAGTGCCAGGCAGAACAGGAGTGGAGAGAGCGTGTCTCCCTGGAATATTCCTCTTCTAATGGGGATGGCTTTCGTTTTCAAAAGTCCCTCTTTTGTTTGGAGCTGTAGCACTCTCTGCCATTTATTCATGGAGTGCCTTATGTATTTTATAATAATTGGTGCCACCTTGTTTATGGCTAGTGTTTCCAGAATCCACGTGTGGGGAACACTATCGAAAGGCTTTTGGTAGTCCACCCAGGCCATACTGAGGCCTTTCTTCTTTCTGCGGCTGTCTTCAGTTATGGCTTTATTCATCAATAATTGATCTTTACAGCCGTATGAGCCCTTGCAGCGTCCCTTCTGCTCTTCTGGAAACAGGTTGTTATTTTCCAGGTGCTTACTCAATTTCTGCGATATTATTGCAGTAAAGGCTTTGTAGATCGTAGGGAGACAGGTTATAGGTCTGTAGTTTTGTGGCTTCTCCGTTTCCGTGGATTTGGGAATTAAGATGGTTTTCCCTTTCGTGAGCCATTCAGGCATTGTCTCTGGTTCTGCTAGTATGTTAAAGTTTTCTGCCAGCTTTTTGTGCATTCCTGTCAGGTGTTTTAACCAGAAGTTGGGGATCTTGTCGTGCCCAGGTGCCTTCCAGTTGCTTAGTCTTTGCAGTGTCTGGGTGAACTCTTCGGTTGTTATAGGGGTCCAGAGTTGCTCAGGTGCTAAGTTCGTTGTTTTAATGGTCCTTTTCTGGGGTTGTTGCTTCACCGACCATATTTGTTTCCAGAATTCCTCCAGGTCTTCTGCTGTTGGTGTTGCAGTAATGTCTATTTTATTTTTACCCAGTTCTTGGTAGAGTTTTTTGGGGTTGGATTTGAACTGTTTGTTTTGTTCAAAGAAACGTTGGCGTTTCTCATACCGGCGGATCCTTTGTGCTTTGGCAAGGATATCTTGCTTTAGTTTTTCTTTTGCCTCAGGTAAGTCTTTTTCTGTAATGTTGTATATGTACAGTATTTTTGTTTTCTTCTTGTTACTTAGTTGTGTTGATTGTCTACTAATTTCGTTGAGAATCGATAAATCTTTTCTCTTTTTTTAAATTTTATCCACAAGGTCTGTTTGGGTGGTAGAACTCCTGTTCTGATGTGTTTGAGTGAGTATCCTGCTTCTTTTGTGGCTGCAGTGGCTGCCGCATATATTATGCCATTTAGCTCAGTGATATTGCCTGTTGTTTCTGTGGTTGTTAGTTCCGTGACGGCCAGGTTTATGCTATTTATTATTGATGTTGTTTTATTGTCTATTTTGATTTTTGGGAGATATAATCTGTGGTCCATTCTAAGATCTGTGGTTTTCAGTTCTTTGGTTATTCTCATTTTCATAGTATCGTAATTATTAGGTTTCCCTTCGTTATTTCCAGGTTTTAGATTTGTTTTACCTTCCTTTTCATTCATATGTTTGTCTGTGGTGTTCTGGATTGGTGCTTTTTGTACATTATTATACATCTCTACGGTCTGGGTTTGTTGGTTTTTGTTTACTTCGTTTTTGCCGGAAATGTTACGTTTCTCCTCGTGTTTTACTATCTCAGTGTTTATATTATTATTTGGCATTGTTGTGTGACTATTATCTAGATTTTCCTGATGTATTTTTCCTTTCAATTGTTCTATTTCTATTTCTGATATATTTTTTGCTTTGAGAATATATCTTCTTATGTTAGCTAGTTTGTTAGGGTTCATTGTTTTATTGAGGTCTTTATTTAAATTATTTTTCTTCCATATTTTATAGGTATGTGTTGTTGCGTTTTCGCTTTTTGGGGTAGAGCACTGCTGTAAAATAGGCGTGTAGGATCGAAATGTATTCCTTACGTGTCCATTTATGCCGTTTTCGTTTTGTTTGCGGGACATGAGGGACAACGTCCGGCCCTTTATTTTGACGGTCATCGTTTTCGTAGTGTACCGGTCCGTTCATTTCTGTTGTCAGATTGTTTTGCACTTTCAGATCTTCGTACTTTTTGCATAATAAGCTTACAGTACGCACTTCTCGGTTGTTATTCTTGGGTGGAATAATACCGGTATTATTTAATCTGTTTGTAATTTTTTTTGTACATGGTGTTTGGGTCCGGAGATGGTCTGGTCTTGATGTAGCAAGTGTGTTTACGTTCGCTGTGCGGGTAGTGGAGATATCAAGTTAAAATACATCATTATATTTGGAAAAATAGAAATAAATTTCAATGAGTATTACTTACTCGGATATAGTCCAACCCTTTGTCAGCTATTTTTTGGCTCTATGTGATGTCTTTATTTCCGATGTTTTGGGATAAATTTCGGAGCAGTGATTTATCGTTCTCACATGTTAAACGTCCCCGGTGTAGTCCCTATTATTATTATTATTATTATTATTATTATTATTATTATTATTATTATTATTATTATTATTATTATTATTATTATTATTATTATTATTATTATTATTATTATTATTATTATTATTATTATTATTATTATTATTATTATTATTATTATTATTAAGGCAATGAGCTGGCAGAATCGCTAGCACGGCAAGTGAAATGCTTCGCGGCATTTCATCTGCACGTTCTGAGTTCGAATGCCGCCAGAGTCGTCTTTGCCTTTCGTCTTTTCAGGGTCGATAAAATAAGAACTATTTGATTACTGGGGTCGATGTAATTGGCTTATCCCCTCCCACAAAATATTAGACCTTGTATCTATAATAAAAAAGGATTATTACCTCTGCCTTGGCGAAGGCGGAGGTATTGTTTTTCAGTCGCGTTTGTCTGATAGGTTGTTTGTCTGTGGACAAGATATCTCAAGAACCACTAGATTGATTCGGATGAAACATTCAGTGATGTTTGGCCTCGTGACTGGCACGAACTGATTAGATTAAGGGATCGATTTTTCCTGCTCTTTTACGTAATATTTGAGAGCGGCCGGGTTCATTTTAAGTATTCTCGCTTGTGAGAGCAGTCAAGTTTATTTCAGATATTCTCGCTTTAAAAATCATATCTGGCTAATCGTTGAGAGGACGCCGGCGGCGCCTCAGTTTCTTAGTAAATTATCCTACTGGTATTTTTCAAAGTGTTAGGATGTGTTGAATTTTTGTGTTGTAATTGTGTTAGTGTTCGTTTAAACACTTTTGTGAACTGTTTTTGCTTCTTTGTGGCAGCCTAATTTGAAATGATGTTATACAAGAACTGCAGCTCTTCGGAGTTGTCTTCCTCGGAAGAAGAACTTGTAACATGCATTAAGGAAATAGACAAGAAAATGGAAGAAAAGAAAAGTGTTGCAAAAGTTGCGGAGGTACAGAATAAGGACGTGGATTTAACCAAGTTAAAGAGCTACAAAAGATGTTAAATAGAGAGGGCGACGATTTAAAGTTGTCCCCTCCTCAAGGAGTCATGAAAGTTAAGAGCGAAAGCACGATTATCTACAATATTTATTCAACAGAAGAGAAGAAAATTGAAATTATGCCAACAGATAAAGTAGAGAAGGCCTTGAAACCAATCTGGTAAGATATTAAATATCTTGCTACGGGAAGTAAATTTGGTACAGTGGAGGTTCGCCTCAGAGAGGCATCCAAGGCAAGATAATACTCGGTAACTTCTTTAAGAACTGGTAGTGTGGTACTTCTACCCACATTACCTTGGAAGGCGAGCTTCCAGGGTTAGGGCAGAGGGAATCCACCCGAAATTGATGTGGCCTGGGTGGCGGCTGCTGTATTTCTCTGCAACGAGGATAAAATAGCAGTCCTCCAGGTCACTATGACTGAGAGAAAATTTGGAAAACATGACAGAGACAGTTACAATTGAGGACACGGTGTGTTGAGAGTCAGGGTGGAGGGCAGAATCACTTGATGCTTTAAATGTAGCCTAAAGGGTCACATCATTGACCGTAGTACCAAACTAAAGAAACATTGGCGGAGGTTTACGTTCTTTGAGTGCTCTTGCTCTTATTATTATTATTATTATTATTATTATTATTATTATTATTATTATTATTATTATTATCATTGTTGTTGTTGTTTTTGTTATTATTATTATTATTGTTATTATTATTATTACATAAAATATTATTATGTGGACATTTTTTTACATTAGTGTAAATTATTATTTCGACTAATCAATTTTTTTCTGAGTGGAGATATATTTTGTTTTAAATTTTATACTTAAAAACTGCAATTCTTTTTGCGTCAACGTAACAGTTATTCTGGCTAATAGAATATTTCTTTGTTTTTATTTTTGTGCTTTTGTTATTGACTCTATTAAAGAATGAGAGATCTTTTTTTAATTTTCTCTATTTTTGTTGTTTTTCGCGTGGTACTACGTCGGCCTTGATATTCCTACATGGAGAAATCGAAAGAAATACTTACATTACTTTGTAACTATTTGTTGGCTTCCATTATATTCTTGTGCTATTTGTTATATTTCCCTTTTATTCTTTATTTAATACGCTTTTTATAGAATATGCTTTTATGCTTTAATAGATATGCTTTTCAGAGACAAATCTAAAAAATGCTATGAAAACTATCTGATAAATTAGATATTTTTAAAATAATTTTCTCTTTGCAAAAGAACCTTGAATTTCTGTATTTATAATAAATATATACACGTATCGGATTTTTGGTGGTTTCATAAATGCAGTCATTATTTTGTAAAGTATAACCATTGGTAATTAAACTAGCATCTGCTATAATACATATGTCTCTAGCTGCCGAGCAAAAGCTGAGGTTAATGAAGCTGAAACTTCTGAAATTGGTCGTCAAATAGTGTGTGTGCATTTTTGTTTCTTATACATTTTGCAAATTTTTTTTAAACTGCGTTTAATATTTTTGATATTAAAATTTTTTTGTATTTGCTTAAACATTTCTGTCTTATTTTTAGTGTTACTAGAATGAAAAAAATAAAGGTTAATATAATAAATCATAATAATAGAATCGTTTCCTGGAAAAAAGAGGTCTAGAATGAAAAATGCTGGTGCGGAATGGTAGAATATTTTTAAGTAATGAATCAGAAAAAGTGAGTAATCAAGCCTGGAAAAGCAGGGGACAAGAAAAAACTACTTTAAAATATTGTTGCTGAATTTAAAAACTAGGAATAAATGCCTTTTTATATATTTGATTTTTTACTTAAAAGTTTAAATTAAAATAATTACGTGAAAAGACTAATTGACTACAAGTTACAAATTTGATGTTACAAACTTATGTTTAAAATATCGCATGATAGCAATTAAGCAAAATTGACAATTATAACCTGTAAGTTTGTTTTTTTTAAAGCTGGGGAGCCATTCTTGCATTGAATTTGCTCATTAGTTTACAGTTTTTAAAATATTCTTTCCACCTTAAATAGAAAACACTTTGTTTTCTGATGATGATTTTAAACTTTGGCACAAAGCCAGCAATTTCGGGGAAGGGGTTAAATCGATTACGTCGTTCACCGACCCCGAAAGGTTGAAAGGTAAAGTCGACCTCGGTGGAATTTGAACTCAGAACGTAAAGACGGACGAAATGTCACGAAGCATTTTTGTCCGGCGTACTAACGATTTTGCCAACTTGCTACCTTACTTTGTTATCAGAGAATATAAATTTGAAATTTTACTTTTATAATATAGCTGGAATATTTTATCTCTTCCTATAATTCCTTCTGTGTCTGCAGAGATTCTTCTCCATTTATTCATGACATGTCTGATCTGACTATTGTTTATGCTATTTTACCTATATTTACTCAAAACTTTTTTCCAGGATATACGGGTGTGAAAAACAATCAAAATCTGCACATATATTGGAGCTCTAGCTATATGCACGATTGGTAACCAAATAATGGATCTATAATTATGGAAAGTTGTTATTTCTATAGTTTTGTAGATAGAAATGCTTCTGAAATATTAGCACTGGTTCTTTCAGTACGTCAGTAAACATTCTACCAGTACTCTATGTGCACCTTTTACATATTTTGATATGTAGTTTTAGACAGCTTCTTTCTTAAGATTTTTGTTGTTTGTATTGCAGTATCTAGGCTAATGTTAATAATTATTTTCTATCTTAGGCCTATCACTGGTGCTATCCTTGTCTTCCTCTTTTTTCCTCAGTCGAAATTTTGAGTCCTTATTACTATTTTCTGTAACCTCTGCTACTTTGTCTGTACCTGGCCCTACTCATCTAATATCGGTATTATTAGTATCTTTATTACTCAAAGGTGGGGGAATATATGAATTTGTTTCCTTTTATAAAACAGAATAAGTATATCTTGGAAAACTTGTGTAAAGGTATTCAAGTTTAACAAAACAATTTCAAGCTTAACAAAAACGTTCAATGCTAACAAAAATGTGGAAGGTTAAAACATGCTGATTGAAAATGCTTTAGCAATATTTACCAAACCTAGAACTGATATTCTCTTGATCATAATATATTTATCATTAAATTCAATATGGCTTTGTATTTACAGAAATAGTTTTGTTTCACTCCAATTGTGCTGGTTCATGTGGGTGAGTGTGCGCGCAAGTGCGTGTGTGTGTGTGTGTCTGAATATCTAAATGCATGATGATATCCAGAATACAGTGAAATATTTTAGTCCTGGTCATAAGTGTGCGCTTGAACGCCGGTCATGTGTCTCTCTATATCGAATCTCTTCTTTGTTTTTAGTGTTGTTTACCCTTGATTTATATTGAATACTATCATCATATCGGAATGTGACGATATACTTCTTAGTTTGATTAGAATTTCTTTACGCTGTAGGATTTCATTTTTCATTGGATCTCAAGATGGGAGAAGAGCCTTGCCTGAAGTGTTGTAAACGACATCCTCGCCTTCCTTTCATAAAATAATTCTTACATCTATTTGAATATCTTATTTATTTTTTTTTTTCTTAATTTAGCATGTGCCGTCACTATAATCACTGACAGATTACTTCAGAAATTTCGCATCAACTTTGATGCGATATACTTTCAGAAGACTAAGCAATTAAAAATAGTTGAAAGATTTTAAGTGAGTAGATAAGAATGTATGAAAAGATTAATGAATTTCCTTCTTTTCCTTTATTTTTGATTTGTAGATAAAAATAAAATAAAATTTGAATTTTTCATTCAAGAATAGTTGCAATTAATGTAAATTTGTAAACGTATTTCTAAAACTCAATAAAGGTTATACAGTTGATAAAGTTCTTGGCTGATATCAAATTAAAGTGTAAGTTAGATTTTCTCTATAGATTTCTTAAGATTGGTTTACGAACGTGCATAATATTTTCTCAAGCAAGTTTTCCGAAATCTTTTTGTTATGATGGAGAAGAATATTTTAGTTCTAGCCATGTTTTGCAGAAGGGTAGTCATTATATTAAGTATATCATTAGGGTGGTGAGATTAGCAGAATTGTATGAGCGTCTGAGTTCAAATTCCACCAAAGTCGACTTTGCCTTTCATCCTTTCGGGGTCGATAAAATAAGTATCTGTTGAGAAATGGATTCGCTGCAATCGATTTACCACCACCCCAAATAGTTGGCCTTGTGCCAAAATTTGAAATCAATATTAAACGTATTTTGTGTGTGCGGGATTGTCAATAAAGCTGTCGTACATGTCTATGGAATTACTGTCTTTAAAGAATTTTCATTCATGTCTGTTGACATGCAAGGCAAAATTTTACTACTGGATTATCTTACGCTATATAAATTTATTTTTCTTTGGTTCTTCTACATTCTTTGCGAAAGATATAAATTTTGAAAATTCTGTGTACATAGTTCCTGTCTTTTCTCGTGAAGTAGTCTTTACTAAAAAGACATGTATTCAATTTCTGTAAATTATGATTTTTACATAATTTTTCTGAGTTTAGCATTTATCCAACTTTTAGCGTTTTATAAGTATTCATAAATTTCCCCTCATCTTCTTTGTGATGTGCATCAGACATTAAATAAATAAGAATACTTGAAAGAATACTTGAAAGAATGTAGATAAGAATGCCAGAAAGTATATATATAATTTAAATTTTGAAAACTCTCTAAAAATTGTAAATAATGATAAACTTCTTAAAAATAACTTATAATCCCACAGGTAATATTTAACTATCTATCTCACTTCAAAGGAAGCAACAGCTTTTCAACTTTATTTTCACCAATGGTATAACAAATATTCTTCAAATCTTTCCAATTCTATACTTTATGCTTTCTGTGCCACAAAAAATGCATATATTTATCAATCTATTCAAATATATTTATCTACTTTCGTAAAGACTTTCAGAAATATTTATATGCTTGGTTTTCTTAAAGATATCACACTGAAGACGAGCAGAAATTTCTGAATTAATTTATGATAATAGATAATAAATGCTAAATTGTATTAAGATTCAGAGAGAAAATAATGTAAATATTTTTAAAATTATATTTTAAATTGAGAGGAAAGTGTTTATTGAACATGTTTAGTAAGATATCCCTTCCTTGCGAAAAATACAGAATAGAGAATGAAAAGCACACATATGAAGCCACGCATATACATACATGTTTTTTCATTGAATTATTGGGATTATTGTGCGTAGCACTCATGTTCACATTTGTAAAAGTATAATGTAATAATAAATGTTTCTGCATAAAAAAGAAAACATAGACTGAAAGCAAGATAGAATAACGTACAAGAGTGCCAAGTAATTCTCGGAATCGATCATTTGTTATATCATTTTTGTGGTATACCTATATAGATGCGCATTTGTGCCTATCTGTATCATAGACTGAATGTGTGCGACACATTTAAGTATATAAAGTCCAAAATTTGAAATTAAATTACGCATTAAGTTTTAGTATACTGACATAATGTATTTGTGTGTGGGAGATATGAAAACTATGTATTTTATAATGGAATTCAACAATCAATTTAAATATTTGTACACAATTGTCATAGCTATGTATTTATTCATATTACATATGTAATACTAAATTTACATCAGTCAATCAACATTATGTTATGATACATCAAATATGACTGATTTGTAGAATCTTAGCCATTTCATATTTTCTTCGCTGTCTGGTAGAATTTACTGGAGATAAAACATAATTATTATTATACTGATTTTAAATATAGCTATCAACGAAACAAGATGGTTAAAAAGACGTCTCTTAAATCTTCTTAAACATTTATCTGTATTCACTTTAAACTTTTACAGTATTACAGTTAAATGTTACATTTAATATTGATCCTACTGCGAGAAATAACACAAAACCGATTACTAAAATGAAAGAATGTGTAATTTTGTTTCGAATGTAATGAAATACAAATTACCACGTATATATAAGCATTCTCAATATATAGATTTATTTCAATTTATTGTGGAATATATTAAATTTTTCCTTTCTGTTTCAGATATTCCACCGAAAAATGTTTCCAGACTGCTGAAAGATGTATATGGCATTCTTGAGTGAAAAGTAGGTAACGAATATACAGCAGGCGATATGCAAACATTATTGACTCATATATACAGAAGAACGAGCTTAAGGCGAGGGTAAAAGTTGTTAAGAGAAATATATTTCTTGACTCATATGTCACGATAGAGAATTCCATCATAGAACGTTCTGAATAATTAAAATGAAATATATACTCACACATATACGCGCGCATATAAACATGCGCACACACGTGCACGCATGCGCACACACAAATACACACACATACGAGTTCTGGGCTTTGGGTAAAAGAAAATACGGGAGGATCAATTAATTATGATTTTATTCAACATATTCCTCTCTCAGATTTACACACTTATTGCAGTGGTCAGTCAGTGTTTTCTTACCCCTGTAAAAAGAACACGGAAGGTTGAGCCTCCAGCCAGGCCTTTCGCGTTACTCTTAAAGCCAGGAGCGTTTCAGCACCCGCCTCGTATGTTGTTTTCAGTCTGGAGGTTTTTCAAGACTACAAGTTCTTGATGCTCACACATACACGTATATGTCTTATGATATAAATTACATCATATTAATCATTTCGAAATTATACAGCAATGCATGTCATTAATGGAGGGTGTATGTAGCTAAAGAATTCCAGAATTGCACACATCCCCAATAACCAAGCTATAAACTTAGCTCTAAATCTCAGAAGGAAAAATAATCACCATTAGGGTAATGAAAGCCTTTGTTGTGTCTCAAAGGCAGAACAA
>NC_142942.1:36366210-36418710 GCF_046866305.1 Octopus bimaculoides
AGCAATTTTAGCAAAACATATTAAGCAACACTAATAATAAATTTTTAAAAAAAAACATAGAAATAAATATGCTTTTGACGATTTTATAGATATTTCAAAATTATGATGCTATGATGTTAGGTGTTTCCATTATTTTGTGGAACCCCTGTATATATATATATATATATATATATATATATATATATATATATATATATATATATATATATATATATATATAGGTTAAGAGAGGTAATGGTGTCAAGAAGACCCAAAGGTGTCAGGTGATGCGTGTCTGCGTGTATATATGTGTACACTCACATACAATTATACGCATGTCCAAGCCTACATGCATACCTCTATGTATGCCAAGAATTTTTATATATGTAAAAATTCGATACACTTGAGTATGTATATACGGAAATGCATGTAACATACATGAGTTTTGTACGCGTATGTGTTGATGTGTGTAAATGTATATATACATGTTTAATATATGCATGTGCATACATCTTCACATATATATGTTCTTCTACTACTAAGCACTGACTTGTCCGCTAAGCAACCTGATCTATATTCCCAAATTCTTCATTCCGCCATTTTACTATCCCTACCCCTTCTCTCTGCCGTCTACCACTACATACCTCACACTTCTTTATTCTTTACCCTCTCATCTGACAATCTCATATCTATTTCTCTCTCTTACCCTCATCTCCCCTTTCCTTCTATCAATTTATCCTGACTTACCACTAGCCAGTACACTCTCCCTCTCTTCATTTCTTTATTATCTCTCTCCCCGCTTTTGTTTTTCTCTCTCTCGTTTTCTTTCCTTCTTCCTGTTTTTGATTTGACCTTACAAACACATTCCTAACTTTTAAGTCACTTCAAAAAAACTCTCGATCCAATAACACCGTATACAAACTCTATGCTTGGAATGACCAATTTTAAATACTATTGGAACTTACAAACAAGGCACAGGAAACTTAAATGTATACCATTCTGCTTAAATAATGGAAGTGCAGATACAATATCCATGCGTATCTCACGTCTGTTTTCATTCCTCCACTTCACTCTCTATTTCATATCTTCTCTAGAATCACTACTGCTTAACCATACTCTCGCACCGTCTCCGATAAAGGGATATATAAAATATCCCGGAAACAACTGTAAGACTTTCTCTTTATAAATGTTCTGAATTCTTTCACCGCCTTGGATTTTTATCTTATTCTGTTAATTTTATATATATATATATATATATATATATATATATATATATATATGTCTCTCTCTGTGTATATATGTATGTATGTATGTATGTATGTATGTATGTATGTATGTATGTATAACTAACATCCTACATTTAAATAGTTGTACGTTATACTGAAAACGTCTATGTTTTTACTGTACAATAATTTCAGCTTATATATGAGCAAATTTCTATAATTAACTCCTATATTGTTGACTACCACATTATCGCACAATTTTATTTGCAATCATCTGGAAGATACATCTTAGCAATATTGCTGTGGTATTACTAATAAATTTTCAATTCTCTAAGCATACGACATTTTAATAATTCTATGATCTTGTTCTATCATTTCTAGGGGAAGCAGTAACCAACCCTGTGTCTGTAGATCTGTTTATTATTATTATTATTATTATTATTATTATTATTATTATTATTATTATTATTATTATTATTATTATTATTATTATTATTACTATTATTATCATAAAAGGACTAGTTTGTATACATATCAGGAACAGGAGGAAGTAGGGCGATGCTTCGTTCAATAAACACTCCATTAATTTTCTTCAACTTTCAGACATTTATTCACAAGAAATTCGTAACTGTATATGTGAGTGGTATTTCAATGCATTTTCTACAGCTAACTATTATAGATACCACTAGAGTCTGAAACAAACTGTGCTAATTGCGACTAATTATGATTGTAACTAATTGTGATGCATCTTTATATTAAGAAATAAGAGTTAAAAGTATTAACGCTGTAAGAAGCAGACAAAGTATATACACTGACAGGGGAAGTAACTGGTCCATGTGTACGTGTGTGTGTGTGTGTGTGTGTGTGTGTGTGTGTGTGTGTGTGTGTGTGTGTGTGTGTGTGTGTGTTTGTATACATAAATATATAGAGAATGTTTTTTTAATCGCATCTTGTATATGTACACACATGCATTTATATACACGTATGTCCGATCGTGTAGTTGCGTATGTGAATGCAACACACACACAAATACATACATACATACATATATATATATATATATATATATATATATATATATATATATATATATATATATATATATATATATATATATATATATATATATATATATATATATATATATATATATACATATATATCTGTGAGTGTGTGTGTGTGTGTGCGATCATACGTGTGTGTATGCATTTATGTATATAAGAAGATTTGTGTAAATGTTCATAACTGCAGTTATTTTCTCCTGATTTGCATTAGTCTCGTCGCAAATAACAATGTCAAGACTGACAGGTCGGTTAAGTAGAATGCCATGACGCAGGAAATTATTGCACTCAGAAGAATACGACCAAACAAACACAAAACCAAACAGTCGTAGATTTAGCAATTTCACGATTTAATTATTCATCTATAAGCGATTTATTGTTGCGTGTTGAATAGAAAACATAGAGGATCAAGGAAATGAAACGAACCCAAACATTAAATGGCGTCATTGATTATTGTTGATAAGGTCATGTCAAATAAGTGAATGTAAGTGTTTATGCGATTATGTGTGAATCTATGTATATACATCTGTAGATGTACATACATGCATGTATATACACACATGCATGTATGTATATGTATATATATATATATATATATATATATATATATATATATATATATATATATATATATATATATATATATATATATATATATATATATATATATATATTATTGACGTCATAAGATTTAATAAACTTCTGAGAGTAAGTGAACTAAATCTTATTTGGGAATATTTCGCCGCACACAAAGAGCTATAAATAATAGCATGTAAATATTTGCGTGGCTGTGTGGTAGGAAGCTTCCTTCTCAACTACATGGTTCTGGGTTCAAAACCACTGCGTGGAACCTTGGGCGCTTTCTTCTACCGACCAAAGCCTTGTGAGTGGATTTGGTAGACGGAAACTGAAAGAAGCCCGTCGTATATACTCTTTTACTAATTTACTTGTTTCAGTTATTTGAGTGCGGCCATGCTGGAGCACCGCCTTTAGTCGGACAAATCGACCCCAGGACTTATTCTTTGTAATTCTAGTACCTATTCTATCGGTCTCTTTTTCCGAACCGCTAAGTTACGGAGACATAAACACACCAGCATCGGTTGTCAAGCGATGGTGGGGGGACAAATACAGACACACAAACACACATACATATATATACATATATACATATATACGACGGGCTTCTTTCAGTTTTCGTCTACCAAATCCACTCACAAGGCTTTGGTCGGCCCGAAGCTATAGTAGAAGACACTTGCCCAAGGTGCCACGCAGTGGGACTGAACCCAGAACCATGCGGTTGGTAAGCAAGCTATTTACCACACAGTCACTCCTGCGCCTGTGTGGGTGTGTGTGTGTGTGTGCGTGCGTGCGTGCGTGCATGCGCGCATATACTTTTCCCCCAGCACCTCTTCTGCAAAAGAGTCCGATCGAATAAATACTAGGCTTCAAAAATATATTTTAGGGTCGATTTGTTTGACTAAAACACTTCGAGGTGGTACTCCAGCATGGCCGCAGTCAAATAACTGAAACAAGTAAAAGACAGAAATAATAGATAGATAGATGGATATACACGTATACACGCATATATATCTATATACATTTATGCATTCATGTGTGTGTGTTGTGCCTGTGTGTGTTGTGCCTGTGTGTGTTGTGCCTGTGTGTGTCGGTATGTCCGTATTTATGTGTGTGTGTGTGTGTGTATGTAGTGACGTATATATGAATTGATGCGTGCATGTAGTGTGGCAAGCAGAGTTATGTAAATTGATACCAAAGAACGGAGACGCGCGTTTCTTGATAGATTAAAATATAATGCATAATAATATATACAGATGTAGCCGTGTAAATTATATACCAGCATATAAGCAGTATTTGAAATGGCTATGTGTATAAAATAATAAAGGCAATTTATTGAATATATTATTGAAAATACCTTTGAATATTAATTCAGGTGAGATAAAACTTCTCCTCTAGATCAATTCCTAAAGCATGTCAGATATGAACTGTAGAACACATGCCACATATTCCCAAACTAGCTTTAATGTTGTAAGTAGAAATGGCATTCAGAACGATACAGATATTTATCTATCTCTTATTCTGAATCTGCTCTGTGTACGTCCTTTAGATAAATCATATGTTATCGATACTTGTAGAGTTTGCGTTCCAAATGTACGATTGCAAGCAATTATATGTTTGTGTGGTTGGTACAGCATAAGTAATTTGATCCTTCTTTTAATAGCATGCATAATGCGCGCTATTTTGTGCACATCATTATATTGAGGAATGTTATAAGGTCATGTATGAAGAACATCTAACCTCCGACAATATATTTTGGTTGGTAATTGATGCATTTTTACCAACAAGAGTATGTTTTTTACAATAACTTTAATGAACGCTATATTACTTGAAAAGAAATCAATAATATATAAAATCGAAGGAAATAGTTTTCGGTCTGCTGAAAAATCTACTATTTTTAAATAATACTAAATTTGTTGATTCTTAGAAGAAAACAACGTTTATTTTTGCACTAACAGTTTTGATATAGTTTTACTAACAGGAACGTAATAAGAAAATGTAAAAATCGAAAACAGTGAAAGAAAAAAAAAGATAATTGAACAAAAGGAATCGATAAAAATTAACTAAATAAGCAAAGTTATAAAAAGAAACAGGATAAGAAAAACGCTGTTATACCAAGAAACAAGTATATTTGTTTGAAAGATCTTAAACAAAGCCTGAAGACGTATTCTGGGGAAATAAGTAAAGATATAGAAGTTCATTGAACGTTTGCCAAAAAATGATTTGTTAAACAATGTGAAAACGAAATCAGAGGTAGATCTTTTCTGAAATATTGGTTACACCGTTTCTTTTAGAGTTTTTTCTTTTAACAATTTCCTTTTTACCAGTTATTTTTAATATATCAGTAAAAAAAAAATGTAAATGATAATCCCCCGAGGGACATTTCATCATACTGTTTCTTTTATTCACGATATTGACAGCAATATATTGAACTTCATATTTAACCAAATGGATTGAAATACTAAAGCAACTTATATGTACAGCCCACTCACCCCATAAACACAAGTGCGCGCACTCCCTCTTTCTCTCTCTATTCCTCTTCGTCTCTCTCTCTCTCTCTCTCTATGTATATCTCTTCCTAACTATTTGACTGTCTATTTTTCTGTCCTATGAAAACACCTAGGGATAGTCATTCACAGTTAATGGTCAATGAAAAATGCAATAAATATTATTTTGTTATAACGTTAGCACGTGCGGTCGGCTGCAAGAAATTGTTAGAATGTTGGACAGATCCCTTGCAATATTTGATCCTGTGCTTCACTTTCTGAATTCAAATTCTGGGAAGGTCAACTTGGGATTTCCTCTTCGTTTAGTCGGTGAAATAAAGAATCGTTGAAATACTAACCCCACCTCTCATTTTCTCTCTCCCTCTCTCTCTCCCCTCTCTCTATCTCTCTCTTTGTCTATCTATTTATCTATCTATCTATCAATATATCTCATGCACTGTAAACAGGATTCATGGATCATTCACCGTATTACATTCATCTACGACCACTACATCCAGTCATTGATGAGGATCTGTCAGGGTATGGGTGCATGGTCTTAACAAGTATATGCTCCTAAGTTAAAAACATTAGCAATTTCGATTTAAAATCCCGCCTAGTAGGTATCATCTTTTCAACGATTTTGAGCGCAATAGAATCAGTCTCTTAGAGTCAAAAGCATTAAAGATTTTATTATTCCGATCATTTGTAAAATATTTAGCTGCAGGTTTCCTTTAGATGAACATGTTCTAATATCCTCTCCACATGTAAAGAAATTTGGGCAAGTATTACCAATCGCTTGAAAAGTATTTACTTATGCGTGTGTGTAGGTATGTGTGTATGTGTAAGAACATTCAAGTGTCTAAAACATCAATCTTTAATATATTTCTGTCTCCGTCAATTCATATTATTTCTTTTCATTTCAATTCTTTCGAAATAATCACGTAATTAAAATTAATCTAACACATTTTTGTGCAGAAGCACAAAATGCCAAAACAGTTTTGTCTACTAAAATTTGAAGTCAAAATGATGTAGTTGACTATAAATTACTTTTTAAATAGCGTCTTCTAATTTGATAAATGTCTTAAAATTGACAAAATACAGTTTCAGCAAGATTTCTCTAATTTTTCAGTGTAATTGAACGCTAATTGAAGAATTAGCTTAAATCAAGAAAGACGACGTAATACACACAAACACCGGAAATTATTTACGAAGTGCTTAGCGAAGATTGTAAATATGTATCAAAAGATCTGGTTGGAAAACTGAACATGACGGGACACGCATATAGCCAGCACCTTTTCATGCACACATGCACGCAAAATGGGTAAAGCGAAGGAAAGATAATCTTCATAACATTGTGTACTACAAAAGTATGAAATGCTGTTAATGGAAGACCTGCTAGTATGTAATATGATTTTGATATTTATTGTAGTTGTCGAGGTTTTGGCAAGTAGAATAGAACAGCCTCTGGACGCCCTCACCATAGTCACAGCAGAACAACTTAGTGTGATACAGCTAGATAGATAGATACAGAGAGAGAGGGGGAGACGAGGCAGGCCTGCAGTGGCTAAATGGCTGAAACTGAGTTGAGCATGAAGAAAATTTAAGGGAGGGAGTAAGGAGTTCAACGGACTTCGACAGACCTTAGCTGTTAGCCAGTATTTGTTGTTGGCACTCCTGCTCGTGAAATTAACGTGCAAGTGGCTGAACACTCCACAGACACGTGTACCCTTAACGTAGTTCTCGGGGATATTCAGCGTGACACAGTGACAAGACTGACCCTTTGGATTACAGGCACAACAGAAACAGGAAGTAAGAGTGAGAGAAAGTTGTGGTGGAAGAGTACAGCAGGGTTCGCCACCATCCCCTGCCGGAGCCTCGTGGAGCTTTAGGTGTTTTCGTTCAATAAACACTCACAACGACTGGTCTGGGAATCGAAACCGTGATCCTATGACCGCGAGTCTGCTGCCGTAACCACTGGACCATTGCTCCTCCACTGTTAGCCAGTATATATTCATGATAAATGGATTTTGAATTACGTTATATACTTGCCTATTTAGTGAAGTATCAGTTAACCTGCCGCTACCATATGTTAAGTGCAAGACACTTTAAACGCGAAGCATTTTTGGACCAAATTATGAACGTTTTGCCAGAGTTGTTTTGACTTCATTACTCTTACTGTAAACTTCACTACCTAACAGTTATGGCCTTTCTAAGCTTTATGTTACCTATCTAAGTTAATGATATATGGAATTAGAAATTATCTAAATGGTAATTGAAAATCTTTGATACATTCAATGGTTATAAGTTTTTGTAGCAGATACTCAATATTTGTCTCTTGTATGTCAACAGAAGTTAAATACATTGCGTACTCAGCATATCCAAATGCGAAGACGAGGTATGAGTGTGCGGCGAGAGGCCATTAATCGTCCAACCAAATAGACAATCAGCAACACAGTCACACTGATATATCTCCTAATTATTAATGTTTACACTTCATTCACCATCACCTGGTGACTCTTCATGCGAGTCCTCAGGTCAACGAAAGTAATATCGATATGAGCATGATTCATTAAGGACATGATCTAGTAGAGAAATCACAATGTGGACAATAGTGCTTTGGGAGAAGACTGTTGCCCAGTTATATATATATATATATATATTGGGTTGGAAACTAAATCCCCGCCGTTTTGTTAATTTTGGAATTTATTGCGTTTCTAAATTTTGGAATCCATTTTTTTTTCCTAGTTAATTTTAGTTAATTTTTGTTTATTTTCAGATCATTAAAATGGAATGTCAAGTAAGAAAAACGAGCATTTTCGACACCTCCTTCTTTTTAATTTTAGACAAGGTTCTAAGGCCGCAAAAGCTGCTCGCGACATTTGTGCGGTGTATGGAGAGGGTGCCATAGATGAAAGAACCATTCGTGATTCGTATGCCAAGTTAAAAAATGGAAAATTTGACCTCAAAGACGCACCTTGTTGAGTTCGATGAAGAGCGATTAAACCAACTTTTGCAGGAAAATTCTTTTCAAACGACAAGGGAACTGGCAGAGAAAATGGAATGCTCCCGCACTGCTATAGAGAAGCATCTTCATTCGATGGGAAAGGTTTAGAAGTATGAAGCATGGGTTCTGCGTGCTTTAAGTGACAACAACAAAAATCAACGAGCCACAATCTCCGCTGGTTTTCTTGCTCGTCACCGCTCAACTCATGGACACAAGCAAGGATTTCTTTACCGAATCGTTCCTGGCGACGAAAATTGGTGCTTATGAAGCTGCGTAAGGAATGGCTCAGCCCCGGTAAACAAGCGACCCCGCGCGTGAAACAAGATCTTCATCCGCGTAAAACGATGTTGTGCGTATGGTGAGACTGGAAAGGGATTATCCATTACGAATTGCTTGAACGGAACCAAACAGTCAACGTGGAACTCTATGTTCAATAGATGGAACGACTCAACACGGCTATTTAAGAGAAAAGACCAAATCGTCAGCATGGAGTTCTTCTGCTGCACAACACCCGCCCTCATATCGCCATATGACCAAGGAAGACATTCAAACGCATGGCTGGGAAGTACTGCTACACCCGCCGTATTCTCCTGATTTGGCACCAACGGATTTCCATCTCCTTCGATTTCTTTCAAATGCTATGCGCGGGGTTTCGTTCAATACTGATGCAGAACTGAGAGCTTGGTTAGATCAATTTTTCGACTCGAAATCGGGTGATTTCTACCAACGAGGTATTGAAAATCTTGTTGAACGTTGGAAAGAAGTTGTAAACAACAAGGGTGAATACATTATTGACTAATTAGTTATTTTTTATGAAAAGTTATAAAAATTTTAAATTAAAAATACGACGGGAACTTAGTTGCCAACCCAATATATATATATATATATATATATATATATATATATATATATATATACGTATGCATGTATGTTTGTATGTATGTATGTATGTATGTATGTTTGTATGTATGTATGTATGTATGTATGTATGTATGTATGTATGTATGTGTGTGTGTATGTACGTGTGTGTGTAATGCTGTATTAAGGGGAGGTCATCTTTTGCCAATAAACATGATCTTCACTTTAGCTTTATTATTATTATCGTTATTATTATTATTATTATTATTATTATTATTATTATTATTATTATTATTATTATTATTATTATTACCATCATTATTATTAATATTTCTTTTTATCGCAGGTTTTGTTGGAACTCCTGGAGTCTTGCATTGCTACCTGCAGCCTACGACACCATGATATCCATACTTTTCAGTTATCTAATACTTTCCTGATTATTCTGGCCGTGCCAAGGAGGTAAACGTTTTGTGACAGTTTTACTGAGCACTCTATTCCAATTTCCTTTATATTCCTCCTCATACCTTCTGATAGTGTCTCCAAGGACCCAACAATAATTGGCACTATCTTCAAATTCTTCATTTTCCATAGCTGAGCTATTTCGTAATTAAGAGGGTTGTATTTATCTACATTTGCGCCTTCCTTCTCAACTATCTGTGGGTCAAAGAGGCATGCTCTAGTACCTGATCTCTTTGGATTGGGAAATCCCAGAGGATTTCGCTAGTCTCCGACTCGGCCAGTCTCTGCGGTTTGTGCTCATACCACGTCTTGACCCTCGCTAGCCCCCACTTTTCACCAAGTTTCCAATGTAGCATTTTCGCTACCTGATCGCGTCGCCACAACTTGTAGTAGTTTTGAGCAAGTCTAGGGCATTTATTTGTGATATGGGCAATGGTTTCATCCACCCTAATACAGATGCGGCACAGTGGATATACTTGCTCATTCCAAAGATTGACATTCCAGTTCGTGGCCGAAGATTGGTCTTGCGCTGCCGGTATAGTGATCTCAATCTCATTTTTTTTTTTAGTGTTCTTTTCTTCAGCCAATCCCACCAATTTTCCAGCAACTTTTGTTGTGGCTACATTGATTGTGTAGTCCCTTGTTGCGTAATCTTTTATGTACTTTTTGTACTTCTTCCTTTGTTTTTCCTTTTTCCTCTGCTTTCAATACTCCCTCGTTCCTAACTGACACTAGCAAGGTTTCCTTACTTTGGACTGGGTATCTCATTAAGCACTCGACTTCGATAAGAGTCTTCCACTCGTATCAGTCCTCTTCCTCCATTTTCTCTCTTCATGTATAGGCGATCAGTGTCTGCACGTGGATGATGGGCTCCATGCATCTTTACGAGCTTTCTTGACTTCCTGTCGATCTCCTCTGTCCACTTCAGGATTCCAGTGCCATCTGTTGCCGAAATTATGTTTCTGGCATTCAGTTTTGAAGCCAGTATTTTTCTCATTTCCCACAGGTACTCTCTTTTTGTCTTTTCCTCCATGTCGTTGTGTTTAATTCCATTTGCCTCAAGTATTTCCAGGTATTTAAAGCTAGATTGAATTTGAATTACTTTCATCATTTCACCTCTTGACAGCCCTATGCCTTCTGTCCTGACAAGCTTTTCTCGTCTCATGACCATCGTAGCATTTTTTGAGAACCCAAACTCCATCTTAATATCATTGGAGAAAATCCACACAGACTAGACTAAGCTGTCCAGTTTTGCCTCATTTTTTGTGAATAACTTCAAGTCGTTCATGATTAGCAAGTGGTTCAGTTTTCCCTTACCTCTTCTCAGGTCATACTCCAACTTTGTTTTCTGTAGTATTTCCCTGAAGGAGGTCGTTCCCAACACTGTCCCCCTCAAAGGTTCCTGTCTTGATTTTCACCTCACCTAATATTTGGTTCTCTGCTGTCAATTCCGTTCTCCAACATTTCATACTGTTCCGTGTAAGGCTTCTCATGTTTTCTGCTCCTCCATACATTTCGAGTGTTCTTATCCAAGAGTGTGGTATCATATCGTATGTTTCTCGATAGTCAATCCATGGTCAGGTTTGTGTATCTTCTCTTGCAGTTTCTGATAATTAGGTTATCGATTAAGAGCTGATCCTTCGGCTCCTCTTTCGGAACCTTTTCTGTTCATTAGGTAGTAAGCCACTTTTTTCTAAGTTGGCATTAGTTTCCACATCAGCGGAAGACACGTTATTGGTTGAAAGTTGGATGCAACATTTCCCTTGGCATATAACAATGTCTTCCCCTCTGTTATCCAGCTGGATACTGTGCCTTCCTGCAAGCACTCATCAGGCTGTTTCGCTATCCTCTCATGGAACCTCTCAGCTTTTTCATCCGATAACTTTGGACCCCATCCGGTCCTGGACTCTTCCAATGAGGAAATTTTATTAACTGTTTTTTTATTATTTATGTACTATTTTTCATATGCCTGCTTGGCCTTCTATATTTCTTAACCTATTTTGGATTTGATGCAGCCACTCCGTTTCATCATTGTGCTCTAATGCTCTACAGGCTAGTCCCAGATCCCTCTCCAGAATTCCCTGCTTTCCTCTGCATCTGGTTTCATTGTTACGTGTATTTGCCCATCTAGTCTCTGAAATAGTTTTTTTTTTCTGATTTGCTTCAAACAATCTGTTTTGCCTGAATTGTTTTGTTCTATTTTCATACCTTTCCAGTTTTGCTTTGATTGTTACTACTCTTAGTTTCAATTCTTCCAATATCATATCATAACCTTCATCTCTTATTTTATATGTTCTTTCTAGAATTATACTTATGCTTTCGTTCTGCAATTCCTCTCTACCCAATTTTCAACTTTTTCTAAATGTCTTTTTAACTTCATCACAAATTCGTCTACGCCAGTATGGCTCGTTACGTTCTGTTTGTTCTCTTGCCTTGTATCCAACTCTGTCTGCAGTAACCATAGCTGCAGCCAAAATAAAATTGTTAGTTTCAGCTATATTTCTAGTCTCGAATAGCCCAAGGACCGAATCTATCTTTTCGGTTTCAACTTCGAGCTTGCGTCGATCAATATACCTCTGATTGGTGTGGTACTTGAACTTGATCTTCTTTAATATATCGGTACACTATCCTCACTATGTCTTGTTGGTCATCATCATATTCTTGCGATAAACCTCTTCCGATTACTTCTGCTTTGTATTTATATTTACACTTTGCTGTACGTCTTCACTGCCGCCATTCATTTCTCTTACCTCGCTGGGTACGTTATCTGTTGCTGAAACACTATTTTTATTTTCTACTTTCCTTTTTATCTCTTCGATTTCCCTGTCTGTTAACCGCCCTTTTGCTATTATTATTATTATTATTATTATTATTATTATTATTATTATTATTATTATTATTATTATTATTATTATTATTATTATTATTATCATCATCATTATTATTATTATATTCATGAACATCTTTCAATTCAGTTTCCATTTCTTGGCGAGTGTATTCCTGATACCCAGGGAAGAGAAACGATTGGTAGGCCATTGCAATAAAGACACCAGATTGTTCCTTTACAAAGTCATGCAAAACAGAAAAAGTGGATGAAATATAGAGAGAAAAAGGAAAACGTACAAAATAAACAAAAAAATAAAGGGGAAAAAGGAAACAAAATTCACAGCAACAGTGCTCTTCTCAGTACCTGTGACGTACCAGCTAAGACAATCTTTTGCATTTTCTGCATGGATGGTAAGCCAGGGATCATTCTTAAATAATTTTCACTTCCTCTTTTGATCATTCCATACGGTCCTACAATCACTAGTATTGTAACGGTCTTGAGATGTCATATCTTTTCGATTTCGATTAGCAAATCTTTATATTTTCTGAGTTTATCAAATTCTTTTGCCGACATATTATTGTCACAGGGTATGCTCATATCAATCAATAAACAGACTTTATTGTTTTCGTCTTGCACAACAATATCTGGTTTATTTGCTTTGATGATCCGGTATGTACATACTGGGAAGTCCCAAAGAATCGTTACATTATCTCCCTCAGTTACAGCCTCGGAGTGGTGCTTGTACCATTTGTCAGCAGTTTTGATTTTATAATGCCAACACATTATCCAATGTAGATATTGGCCAACTCTGTAGTGTCTTGATTTGTACTCTACAGGGGCTAAAACTTTACAACCAGATATCAGACGGTCCACTGTTTCAATCTCATCGTTGCAGTATCAGCACTTTGGGTTTACACCATTTTTCATCACATTGGCTGCTAATCTTGAAGAGCCAAGATAAAGCCTTTACTCTCTGCCTTTAGCCCTAAGCTCTGTATCCACTGATGGGTGGGGTTTTTTTCTGGTCTACATCAGTTTGTTTGCTACCGGCCACATATTTGCAATGCAGAGGTTTTTGTTCCCACCTATCAGCCAATTGTTCAAACGCATTTTGCTTTGCTGTTGATTTCACCTTCTTTGCAACAACAGTTACTGCACTTCCATCATGGTTTTAAACCTGGGTATTATGCATAAACTCACTTGAAAATGTGTTGCTCTCCTTCATAACAGAATGAAGCTTATTAGGCCTATCATGGTTTTCAACAAGCTTTAGCATCCAGTCGTTAGATGTTTCAGGATATTTTGCCAGTCCAACTGTGGTGGTTTTGTAAGAGATTTCAAATTGGATCAAGCCTCGACGTCCTTGAGCTCTGGGTAGGTAAAGATGATCTCCGTCTGCCTTTGGGTGGTGCAACTTATTGCAAAGCAGCAGCTTAAGGATTTTCCTCTCAATCTTCCTTCTTTCGTTCACATTCCAGTTAAACACATTGAAACTATACATAACCGGGACTGCAAAAGAATTTATAGCTAACACCTTGTTACGTGCATTTAACTCAGATTTTAGGACTGCTCGAATTCTCCTGTAACATTCCTTCCTGATCTTCTCTTTCATGCATGCATGCTGAATGCCAAAGCCCACATTTATTCCTCGGTGTTTGTAAGTTTGTTCCTGCTCGAGATCCTTTATGACTGCGTTAACACCCAACACCACTGAAAATGAGGTCGTCAATTTCCCTTTCTGGATAGAGGCCTTGGCACATTTATCAAGAACGAATTCAATCCCGATGTCATCACTGAATGATTTAACAGTACGTAGTATTCCTTCAAGCTCATTATAGTCTTTGCTATAGGGCTTTAAATCAAGAATATAAAATAGATGACTTATCTTCTTGTATTAGGGCTATTCAAAAAATTAAAGGTGAAAGTGAGTCACTTTGGAAAATGCTGCAGTTGATATTAATATTTTTTGCAGTCACCAGTCTATTAGAGTAGTATAATTGGAGATTCGTATTCCTGACATGTTGTGCTTCAGGAAAGTTTGAAATCACAGGAGAAATTTTGAATCTATCCAGCGATTTCAAGATTCATGAATGCGGTATGCTGTCAAAGGCTTTTTTGATAATAGTATGTTTACGTTTGCTTTAGGGTACAGTGCCCCATGCAGCGTCACCTTCTCATCCTTCTATACAGTGTTGATATTTCCTCCTTAGTCCATCCTGAAATGGATGCACTGTATCTGACCATCTCAACTGCCCAGATATTTATTGCAGTAATCAAAATTTTGGCATTCAGGTTGGATTTCACCAACATCTTCACCCTTTTTTTATACGCCTCGCTTATCCTGACTTTCATTTCTCTGTGTAGAATACCATCCAGCTCCAAAATCTCTAAATACCTATACCCACTACCGTCGGGTTCACCCATAGTCTCTCCTGATGGTAACCGCAATCCTCTGCAGGCTGCTTTCTTCCCTCTTTTCATATTAAGTACTGAGCATTTGATAATCCTAAATTCCATACCGATGTCTTTACCACACTTCTGGACTGTTTTGGCTCAGGAATCCATCTGTTTTTCAGATTTCCCAAACAATTTCAGGTCATCGATAAACATTTTTTCCTCCACATCATAAGTTATGGCTGCTGCTATCTACATTACGTCGTATCCTGCAGGTATTTCTTCTACGGTTATTTTTGCCGTTCTTCTACCCAAATACGTTGGTAGTAGACTTATTTCCTCATTTTTTAAAGTTATTGTTGATAACTCCTCAGCCGTGTTCTCATTGGCAAACTGTGCTTCTACCGTGCCATTCTTTTTACCACGTCCAATATACACAATTTTATTCCATATAGGTGCTAGACACCTTTCAATTATTTCACTTTTACAAGTTACAATTCTTTTTCTTTTAGGTTGTACGTTTTATAAGCCACTGTTCTTGCAGCTATATTGTGTACAATTTCCTAGGGAGGGAGTAACTTCGTATCATTTCCGTTCTTTTTTACGAGATTTCCGTACTTAATTCAGCCATCTCCACCTCTAGCGTTACCATATTCCCACATACGGCTGACAAGAAACTGGATTTTTCCACAAACACTTGTCTTACATTATCAGCTTCGCCGTTTGTTACTCCTTCCATTTCTGGGAAATCTCCCTTAGACATTACGTTGAATTGCATAATGCAACTTTACAGAAAAATAAGTTCCTTAAAAAGGAATATACAAATGACAAAAATAATTTTGACAAAAAATAATTATTGCCAAAAAAATAATACTTTTTACCCTGCAAAGGGTAAGAGTTCAAATCACAAAAAGTCCATTAGCAGTTGTTTCCAACAATATTAAAATATTTTACAATTGTCTGCCCCGCAGGGCGAAAATGACAGTTCACAGCAGTTCAAATTTCAACAGGTACGACATACAGTGCAATAACAAAGAAACATTAGATAATAACAAATAGAACTCACAAACATGCAGTAGCCAACACCGAGATGTAGCTATGAGATGCGACTCTGAACGAACTTATAGAGCTGTAGCTTTATATATAATTCAGTCAACACGTTGACTGGTTTGCGCTAGTAGATCGCCCGACCGAGGTAAATAGCGAAGTGTTAGCACTAAGCAGTGTGTAAGAAAGAGCAGAATTAAGTTTAAGTTGAAATATGCTTTTCACATATTTCAACTGCTAAAAGGCAAATACACTGCAGTTATCGTGGAGAATAAATCTCTCTTATGGTAAAAAGGTGTGAAAACACCCGGTTCGTTCCGTGTAACCGTCGTTATGACTGGGATTCCTAATAGATGGCGACACTGAACGAACGGGATGTTTTCACATCTTTTTACCATGAGAGAGATTATTCTCCATGGTAACTACAGTGTATTTCCCTTTTAGCAGTTGAAATATGTGACAAGCATACTTCAACTTACCTAATTCTGCATATAGAATATTCTTGTTTTTAATGAAACGTCTAAAGGTTGCTTTCTACATATATGTGTGTGTATGTATGTCTGTATGTATGTTTTTGTAGGTATGTACATATGTGTGTGTTTGAGTTTTTGTGTGTAAATGCGTGTATAAATATGTGTGTATGTATGTAGGTGTCTGTGTGTGTGTGTTCATATAGGCTATGTATGCATGCATCTTTATATGTATATGGATAAGTATGAATATAACTGCGTATTTCTTTGTCTATGTATTAATACTTGCATTGTATATCTGTATATCTTGTGAGAGTTTGTGTGCTATAGAAAATTCTTTACAAATCAACTGTTTTCCTTTAAGCTCGAAGGTCAACTGATACATTCTCCAATCATAAAAAACAGTAAGATCAATATTATTTCTTCTTCATTTCATCAGTTTGTTCGTTGATCAGCTTCAAAAATTTGCTGTCTATTCTTTTTTTTTCTCTTCCGAAATGCTAATAGTTAACTGATTAAAATATTTCATTAATAGATTACATAAACACTTCTGGCTTCATGTAATATAGGAATATGGCGCATATGAAGAACATGAAGAAGCATTATCATATAATATTACTGAATCAGGATAGAAAGTCTAACAATGATAAAACGAAGCAGGGTGTCTCACTGTTTTGAATATTTTCACATTTAAAAAAATTTAACTATAAGGAACCATTTTCAAAAGTTTCTATTGAAAATTAACTAGAAATTATCATCACAAGAAAATAATTGAATATGTTGAAATTGATCTTCCCACAAGCGGTGATTAACGCTAGATAATACAAATTTTGTTGTTACTGGTGTTAGATTGAATATTTTTTAGTTAGGCATTAATCTCTGATAAGGAGACGATATTCAACGGTAACTATTTGAAAATATTATTTTATAATCAAAATATAGCAACGTAAATCATTTAGAATATTGTATTGTTAGTTGATGTATTATATATATATATATATATATATATATATATATATATATATATATATATATATATATATATATATATATATATATATATAACTGGCACTCCATCGGTTACGATGACAAGGGTTCCAGTTGATCTGATCAATGGATCAGCCGGCTCGTGAAATTTACGTAGATGTGCCTGAGCAATCCATAGATACGTATACCGTTAATGTAGTTCTCAAGGAGATTTAGCGAGTCACAGAGTTTGACAAAGCTGGCCCTTCAAAATACAAGTACTACTCATTTTTGCCAGCTGAGTGACCTGAATCAACGTGAAATAAAGTGTTTTGCTCAATGACACGAGGCGTCACCGAGAATTGAACTCCTGACCTTGGATCGTGAGCCGAATACCCCAACCGCTAACCTGCATGCCTTCACTACATATATATATATAATCAATACTATGCACAATCACTCCTTAAAAATCCAACAATTGTTTCAATTGCTTTAACACACACGCGCGCAAACGAACACACAGACACACACATACATACATATATATATATATGTGTGTGCGTGTGTGTATATATATATATATATATATATATATATATATATATATATATATATATATGTATGTATGTATGTATGTATGTATTATAGAAGAAACAATGATGGGTACCCGACTAAGCTTTTGAACAATAAAAAATGTTTATAGAACTGCTGCTAGCAGATTGAAAACGCAATCGAACTGCAAGGACAAAACTTTAAGAGGCAGTTACAAAGAAATCCACGAACAGGACTCACCTTACTAGAAATGTATTTTCTAAAGTACAAAAATATTTTACGGGAGACGTGAAATAACAGTTTCAAATTGAAGTGCCCATCATAGTTTAAAGTACTGTCTTTGTACACGTTACATTTCAAGCATATTCTCTCAATAAAGATGATCCAAACCGAAGAATGGAGTTTGGCAAGATATATAGAGGATACACATTTTCCATCAAAGACTATTTGGATTGATGAGACTACATTAAAATAAAATAGCTCTATTAAACACCAGCATTGTACCTACTAGCGACCTGAACGTTTGCATATTGCAGTATGGTAATCATCAAAAGCTTACCTTCAAAAGGATTAAGTGAAGCATTTTGTTTTGATGGTACCTCTGATAGGTCCCATTCACTTGAACTTGCTGCGATAATCTATCATGATAAGCATTGAAGACGACTTTGAAGATGTACAATTTTATTTCCAGCAGGATGGGGCACACCATAGTATCCTAGTAACGTAAGGGCATACCTTGGTGAGATTTCGCCTAACAGGTGAATTAGTTGAAGAGGTCCCGTGTTCACTGGACTTCACACTACAAGACTTTTTTTGCGACACCATTGCTTCGCGTCTTCAGCAGTGCTTAGATCAGAACGGTCACCAGTTTGAAAACAGATATTCATGAAATAATTAAATTCTGTTTCTCAATTCTATCAAATTTTGAAAATGAAATGTATTATTTTAACAAACGCTGAGTCTTTGACCATTCAATATGTGTCTACATTTTAGAGAGGAAAATCCAATATATGTATATGTATGTACGAGCGTCTGTCTGAGTGTGTGCATATGTGTGAGTATAAAACTGCCAGACATACAGGCAAATTAGGGGAGATACAGACAAAAAGATCGATAAGCAATCTTGGAAGCAAAGATATATCTGCATCAAACGAGCCTAAAGTATTTCAGAGAAAATCGTCAACAAATCAACAGCAACGAAAACGAAAACTGGTAAAAGAATTAATAAAAATCAGGAATAAGAATGAAGATCTACTTCATAGAACAATACATTCAGATAAAATATTACTTCATAACTATGTTACAGGATTTGTATGTATATTGTGATCAGTAGAGATTTTATATCAGTTATCTGTCTCTGACTGTCTACAATGTGTTGTCGTAATTCTTTCAATCTTCCTTTAACTGTTTCAATCTTAATTTCATAATTTTGTTTCTTTTTACTTGAAGAGTGGAGTATGTGAGAATGAGAGTGAGAGAAAGAGAGAGATGGGGAGAAAATATTTCCTGAGAATCCACTTTCACGGTCATATTTATTTCGGATTAGTGTGTTCTCGATTGACCGTTGACTGAACACTATTCAATTTTTTTTCTCCGTGTTTTTCTCCTTGTCTCCGTATTCTTTCTGTTGAAGAGCGTAGCTCGAAACGTCAAAGACTTTCCGTATTCCCGAGCGTCATACTAATATATACTTTTGTTATTTACACCACCTGTCCTCGTCTGTTGTTATTTTTTGTATATTCTCCCATGTATGTAAATATATATTTATGTAAAGATATGTATATATATATATATATATATATATATATATATATATATATATATATATATATATATATATATATATATCTTTACATAAATATATGTATATACACATATGCATAATATATATATTATAGTACAGTGGTTATACTCGGTGTGTATTTGATCTACTGTACATTCTGTCTTTATTAGTTTGTATATTTTTTTATCATTTTATATATTCTGTCTTGATGCATGTAATTTGGTATTGTTTCGTAAGAAATAAAAGGTATATATTTGATACTAAATTCTATATCTATATATATCGACGGTTAACTTGTATATCGGATATTTTCTCTTTGTTTTATCGACTCAGTCGACAGACAGCAGTTACATCAATGAGTTCATGGAAGACAGGAAAAAATATAACTTATTTTTGATATCCAATGTAAAGTGGATACGTAAACAACCACGAAAGGAAAAAGAGTAAATATTTTATGTCTGTTGAACTGAGATTATTGATTATTTAGTGTTTGTTTGTTACATGGTAATAATTTACCTCACGAGACAAAAATAAAAATGGGAATAGATCACACAATATATCGTAATCGAACAAAATAATGTGTTGTTATCTGTAAATACGTAGGGGGTGGCAAAAATAATAGAGTAGTCAGTATTATGAGACACCAAGGAGGAGGCTATTTTGGGATCTAACTAGGCTCTTACAATTTTAAGCTTCGTATCAGTAAGTTTTTATTCCTTGTATTTTCTTTGTATAACTATATTTCATTTAATGTAAAACAAATATTTGAACACATATACGTCATTTGAACAAAAATATTTTATTTTTAATGTTCATACACATGAGATGAAATCCTTGGAAAAGAGTTAAGAATATTACGTACGGTCATCCTGTTTCCTTTATAGGCTGAATCCAGCTCAAATATTTTATGTTTCTTATTTAAAGAACATTAAGGTTTTCAATGCTATGCTTCCACATATTCCCTTGCTTTTAAATCTAAAATCGTCGTCTATGTTTATGTGTCTTTAGTGGTGAGTTGAGACACCTATTTTGATGAAAATTCTCTGAGCCCACTCAACTGTTAGATGTTCGTTAATTTATATATTCTGTCTTGATGCATGTAATTTGGTATTGTTTCGTAAGAAATAAAAGGTATATATTTGATACTAAATTCCATATCTATATATATCGACGGTTAACTTGTATATCGGATAAGATGCAAGGGGACTTTGGTGGGGATTTAGGGAAAAAAAGTGCGCCTTATATGTCATGTCGGAAAATACGGTAATTTCTGATTAATTGAAACTTTCTTATGGACTACAGCTAATATTCCTAAAGAATACAGAAGAGAACCCAGGTGGAAAAAAAATGATGACATCAACAGTCCGTGCTGCTATATTGAATGGTTAACCACAGCATTAAAATGTAAGGGAATAATGATTAACACATTATTAAGACCTTATAAAAAACTATATCAAAATTTTTTACCTACATTCCAGCGATGAAACTTCGTAACATTGTTAGAAGCAAGCTTCTTGCAGATATATCTTAAATAATAAAAGCTAGAAAAGAACATATGCATACATATATATTAAAACCAGATATTTCCTCCGGCTCTAAAGATTCTGGTAACAGTAATTGTGTGCAGCTGCAAAGGGGTGGGGATCCGAATGTATTGAACACTCTCTGACCTTTTGTGCGTACATCTTTGCCATTTCGGCAACCAACATCTTCAATAAGAAGCAGTTCGGTGTTTTGAGTGATTACAGCCCTTGTGAGCATACATGTATACATTTATGTGCTTTTCCTACAGCATTAGAGGATTTTAGTTCTTATTTCTAGCAATGTAAGTGTCTTGACACACTTAGTCGCGTTTAAAAATAAGCAATACAATTAAGCATTAAAGATTAAAAATTAAGAATTAAAAATTAAGAATAAAAATTATACTTTGTAATATTAAGAATTAAAATTTATAAATTATACATTATAAATATGAATTAGTATATATATATATATATATCAATCATGTAAAGTATATATCAAATACAGAATGTGAGATATAAGATTAAACATCAGAATAAAAATGTCTGTGTTTAAATGTGATATATAACAAGAAAATTGTTAGCTGACGCTCTTTGATAAGCTATTATGGTTGTCTAAGTTACAAATCTTAGCTTAACACTACCAAATACCACCACTGATTTCCACCTTCACCAGTATTGCCCATCATCAATAATACTAAGCCTACCGAAGGCCTGATCTTCAGCACATAAGATATAAGGGGACTTTGGTGGGGATTTAGGGGAAAAAAGAGCGCCTTATATGTCATGTCGGAAAATACGGTAATTTCTGATTAATTGAAACTTTCTTATAGACTACAGCTAATATTCCTAAAGAATACAGAAGAGAACCCAGGTGGAAAAAAAATGATGACATCAACAGTCCGTGCTGTTATATTGAATGGTTAACCACAGCATTAAAATGTAAGGGAATAATGATTAACACATTATTAAGACCTTATGAAAAACTATATCAAAATTTTTTACCTACATTCCAGCGATGAAACTTCGTAACATTGTTAGAAGCAAGCTTCTTGCAGATATATCTTAAATAATAAAAGCTAGAAAAGAACATATGCATACATATATATTAAAATCAGTTACTGGACCACTGATGGAAATCGAGCAAATGCGCCTTTCACAGAGGGGACAAACAAGGACAGAGAAAGGGATTAAGTCGATTACATCGACCTCAGTGCGCAACTGGTACTTATTTAATCGACCCCGAAAGGATGAAAAGCAAGATCGACCTCGGCGGAATTTGAACTCAGAATGTAACGGCAGAGGAAATACCGCGAAGCATTTCGCACGGCGTGCTAACGATTCTGCCAGCTCGCCGCATAATATAAACGTTATCTGGTAATCGTTATACATATGGAAACAGGAATTCGTTGTTAATAAACGTAGTGAAACATTCAATAGACAATTGTTTTATACAAGAATATACGATCTCTTTACCGTGTGGAGTAGTGTGATTGATTGTAAACAAAACGTCTTTTCTTCTTACAAGCGTAATCGTTAGTCTTCTATTAAATTTGACTTGTTGCAAATACATTTTTTATAAATGTATGTATGTGGGTATATTTGTGTGCGTGTGTGTAGATAGATAGATAAATAGATAGATAGATAGATAGATAGATAGATAGATAGATAGATAGATAGATAGATAGATCCAAACATACATACATACATACATACATAAAGATACATATGTATATGTGTGTCTATATATATATATGTTAGAGGGCGATGTGTGTGGGTTTATGTGTACGTGTGTGTGTGTGCGTGCTCGTATATCCCGAATACATAACGAATGTTATTAACATACTTCATTTTCTATTTCCAGACGTTAACTGCAATATGGAAGACAACCAGACGACAGAGTATTCCTACTTAAATAACAGTGTTTACCACCGCTATTCATGGCCTGTTGGTATTTTTAAAGAATTCTGTCCCGTAGCGCTCTATGTCGACCGCTACGTTACAATAGTTTGGTATATCATTGGACTTTTTACAAACCCAATTTCAGCCTTTCTGTGGATGCAGCCACGTATCAGACGCAATAACTCTTCGGCAATCTATTTGGCTGCTTTATCAATAACTGACTTTATGTTCCTGTGGCTACATTTTATAAATGAACTACAAATAGCGTGGGGTATTTCAACTGTTGCTTACACTGGAATATGTGAATTGTACAACTTCATCTACATGATCCCTCAGTATATGGCACCACTTATTGTTCTTGCTTTTACGGTAGAACGATGGATTGCCGTATGTAAGCCATTCCAAAAAGAAAAATATTGTACTGTTAACAGAGCTATATATGTTGTTTGTGGACTTATCGTGACGTGTACGTCACTTGCTTCAATTCAGATATACATTTGGTACTACGATGAAAAATTTCAAATTTGCACATATCGAGAAGGTCAGATTGAAAACTACAGTTTCACAATTATTTGGAATTGGTTAAGTGAGTTAACTATATTTGGTATTGTGCCGATTTTCGTGCTCCTTTTTAATATACAAGTAATTCGCGAAATTAGGAAGATTACAAAGTCTAATCCGATTCAAATCCCTTACCAGACAACGACATCAAACAGCAACGCTGCTTCAACTATAACTTTGTTGTCCATTTCTTTTTACTTGATCTTCACCACTCTTCCAGTAACTCTTGTGTTTGTTGTTGAAAGTAACATTCATTTAGGAAATTTTAACATGACAGATCAAGAAATCCGATCCGACCCGGTTTGGAACAGATATTTCACCTTCTTAGCAATTCGAAGATTTACTGAGGAACTATGCTTCTCACATTATGCATGCTATTTTTTTGTTTACTGTTTAACGGGGCCTCAGTTCAGGAGAGCCTTCATCTCTTATGTCCCTAGAAAGCTTTGTCCGGCAGTAAAATCTAAACATGTAGGATATACTTCCGTAGCAGGAAATGGAAGAACCGGAAATGAGACATGCACAACTTACGTGTGAATTTTCTGCAACAGATTATACTTTAGATAATGTTCGAATGTATATTGTCCGTCTTATTCTTAACGAAAATGTTTATAAACCAAACTTGACATCTTCGGCTTTGACTATTAATATGTAGAAATGTGTATATCTGTGTATGTATTAATAGCCTGAACAAGTATATCATATGTCTAAAATCTGAGCAAAATAAAATTAAATTCCAAAACAATGAAGCAAAGAGGTGTATTTGGAAGACAGATGTTCATAGCGACATGTGACACACGCACACATTTGATGCATAATTTTCCAACCGTTAATTTCCAAAGTAAAATAGAGACATGTTTATGAAAATTAAATAATTGTTTCGTGAAAACTTGTTACAAACAATTTGGTCGCTCTTGCGTCTCATTCATCAAATTCCGACCAAATATCATGGAAAAAATATTCTAGTTAATGAAGAAACAAAATGGATCAATCATTTTATGCTCTCACTTTACATATTTCTGTTATTATTATTTTTCTTTGTCCTCATCGTATGTTTGCTATTTAATCTATCTCATTCTTCTTTTCACTTCTTGGATTCACAAATTCATATGAATTGATCTATCTGTAAGCAAAAACTTATGCCTATACGTTAATGCATGTATACATGTTTACTTACGACTAGTTTCGTTTAAATACAGAAATTACAGTGAACTTTTGTGAAATTTCTCAAAATAGTTGCTTCATTTTAAAGCTTTTATTTATTTATTTTTTTTCAATAACATTACATTGATCTTATCTTCTCTAAAAATCATTGTACTAAGGCTTCCTGTTCCATACTTTTTAATTTCCATGCGTTTCTTCAAAACTGCGTCATTAAATTTGAGACGGAGACGATGTGAAGACTGATTATAGTAATTATATTATTTTCTTTCAGTAGTCATTAGCTTAAGCCTTTGAGGAAATTGATTAATGTTCGTGTACATCTAATAAAAATCTTTTCATCGTTGCATGCTAATTATTTGCCTTATCAACTTTCACACTTTTAGGTCAAACTCCAAATTCCATTCATTATATAACCTACAAATGTTTCTTGAGAAATATATTATCACGTAACACTTTTGCTCTTAACAGTGCAAATTAATCTGCAGTATGAGCAACTTATTCTTTGTGTGTATTATGTAGTCCTTAATATACATATCTTATATTGCAACACCAATAGCTATTTGTCATCCAGAAATTGAAAATGCATAAGTAATCCTAGAAACGACAAAATCATTTTGTTCTGAATTATTTCAATCTAAATACAAATTCTTTCTTTTATTCTGACTCGATCTCATAAGATTTCACTTGAGACGGCATAAAAGCGTTAGTCTGTGATTCAATTCATTGGATTAGTTCCAATACTGTTATATTGAAATTCATCATAAAGACATTCGTGGCTTTCCACAATATTCCCAATCAGACACACATATATATATATATATATATATATATATATATATATATATATATACACGTACATACTCACAAGCACACACACATATACATATACAGATTTATATTTCTATATTTAGGTATATGTATGTATGTGTGTGTGAGTGTATTGTTTGTTTATTAAGACAGAGCGATGTAAGAGTTGTTAACGGCATGCGACAAAGTGCTTAGTAGCATTTCTTTCTTCTGACTCCATACGTTCTGAGTTCAAATCCTACCGAAGTCGACTTTATTTTCCATCCTTTTAGAGCAGAGTGTAGATAAATTAAGTAACAGTTGTACACTGGGTATGATGTAATCGACGTCTACCCTTTCCACCAAATTTCGGGCCTTGTACCTATATTAGATAGAATGTTTTTGCGCGCTGCGAGGTGGCAGGATCGTTACCGCACCGGACAAAATGCTTATGGACATTTCGTCCATCTTTATGTTTTAATTTAACATTCCCCCGAGGTTGACTTTGCCATTCATCCTTTCGTAATTGATGAAATAAGTAGCAGTGGAGCACTGGGGTCGATATGATCGACTATCCTCCTCACATACATATAGAAACATACAATAAGTATACATATATGCAATATGCACCCGTATATTCAAACACATAAATTCACGTAATAGTATTTCTTTGCAAGCATGTCAAAACATTTTTTTTATTTCTTTGTGATAAAATTCGGTCTGTGGATCCATGAATATCAATAGTCATATAGAAACTCGTAACTGAAGATCATGTATATAATTATTCACTTTCCAATGTATTTGGATTTAATTAGAAAAGTATAAGTAATATAGCTAATCATATGAGACAATGCTGTATCAGTGTGCCATTTTAAAGAGAAATTTGTTTCTTCCCAAATTGCGAACAGCAATCCAATAAAGAACACTTAGTATCAACTAGTTTAATCCGCTATCCGCAAAATTATAAAATGGATCATATCTATAAATTTGGAAAGTTTAATTGGAAAAGAAATAAACATTTCACAAATACTAAAATTGTGTAGCTAAAATAATGTAAAAGACAAGTAACAGTGTACAAAAAAATCCGGAGCTAAATAATAAGTAAATATTCAAAGAGTAATCCGAAAAACATTCGGGAAGCTGAATATAACTACTGGATTAAACAGATATCTCTTGCTTCAGAGAAACAAAAACAAATGCAAAATCCCCAGGCTGATATCACAGAAACAAATTATTATATATTGCTGTAGGTTAAGCGAGATTTCAAACCATTTTCTTTTCAATCCCATATCCTCATTCAGGATTGATAAAAATAGGATTTCCGGAAAATTATAACATGTCAAATAGTGATGTATTGACCATTTCGACATAAATGGTCAATGATAGAAGTCAGCATATCTTACAGAGAAGTGGCAAGACAATTTCAACGGTGAAGTAAAGAAAAATAACATTATATATCAAGCTATTCATATCGAAATGCCAAGGAAAATGACATTCTGTTTGCCAAATAATAGCATTATAGAACTGCATTGTCAACTGGATGTTTGCATTTCCTCGTCTCGCATCACTGAATGCAAACAATAATCCTTAGCATTGAAACTATTCTTCCATATTATCGTGTAGGTCCAATCCATCTCCGGTAAGAAATCTGAGATATCGGTTAGCTAGTTAATATTTATAACAATATATGTAGGTGTACGTATATGGAAGTCAGTGTAGATAAATAAAGTTTAGCAGCAGGGGGTCACTGCCTATCATTTATAGATGTAATTTTCATATTATTTACAAGCACAGTCATCTGTTAGAGTACACACACAACACATATACATATATGGATACACACGCTTACACACACACACACACACACACACATATATATATATATATATATATATATATATATATATATATATATATATATACATTCATACATACATACATACATACATACATACATACATACACACACACACACACATATATATATGTATGTATGCGCGCAGTATTATAGATTTATATACAGTCAAAAGTTATTGATAGTTTCGTACATAAATCTTCCACAGAAAGACGGAATACCTAAGCACTCATCAGAGATGGGCGGGCAGAAATGTGTGGCTTCGGCTCTTTTGTATTTAAGGTTTGAAAGAAAACACCGGGTCAATATGTCAGAGCGTTTTGCTTATGTTAAAAACCGGAGCAAAAAGAAATGAAAAAGTAACCGAAAATTAAATAGGAAAACATATAAAACTGAGTCCTGTTCTACCCTAGTTAATCAAATTCACACCCTGTGATCAAAACTGGAGAGGAAGCTATGTACTTCTTTGTACTTCTTTGTATGTGGAGCAGAGTTAAGAGATAAGGAAAGGCGTCGAGAGAAGAGGGGGATGAAAGTTGAAAGGGAGAAGGTATTGTAAACCGGTTTGAAGAAGTGTTGTATATCTGGGTATGTTTTTGTTTATGTATTTGTTGTGTGAAAAATATTTTAAAAGGGTGAGGGCAAGATGATAAAAGAAGGAATAGTGATAGGGGAAATATAGGGAGGTGAAGTGAAAGAGAGAGAGATATGCGGTGGGAAAAATGCTCATTTGGAATACTTCTGTCTCTTGATATATTCATTCCTTTTGACATTTTCTCCTTCCTTCCAAACTCTTCGATGTATATATACATTTCTCTCTTCCAGCTATCTTCAGACCCTCCTTTTCTCTTCTTCTTTCACCAATTTTCTCTCTGTTTACCATAATTAGCCCTTCCATTTCTCACCCCTTTGTTAACTCCAGTTTTCCCTCGCTTTCACTGCAGCTCTAACTCTACTTCACTCACATATATGGAAAACAGTTTTTACTGCAGTCTGACTCACGGAGTGAATTTAACCTATCAGACCACTCGAAGGGATATAAGTCTGGAAGGCCTAGATCCAGCTTCACACATCGCCATTTTGCATTTGCTTCTTCTTTTGACCATCTCTGTTTTGTTTTGTTTTTTCTTTCTTTTGTGTCAGATTTTGTGCCACAAAAACTGCCTGGTAATTTGTTAGAAGCAACAATTTTAATACAGTAAAGGAGCAAGCTGGCATAATCGATAGCACGCCGGAAAAATGCTTAGCGGCATTTTGTCCGTCGTTACGTTCTGAGTTCAAATTCCGCCGAGGTCTACTTTACCTTTCATCCTTCCAGGCTCGATTAAACAAATACAAGTTGAACACTGGGGTCAGTGATAGCGATATATCCCATCACAGAAATGTTGGACTTTGCGCCAAACTTTGAAACTAATATTTTAATACAGTATTTCCCATATTTCTATGATGAATGGTGACGTCTTCATGGAAGTCCGATATTCCTGTATCCCAGTGCATTACATTTCTGCCAATGCAATGATCTCACCTATTTCAGTTCAGAGTCTTTAAATTTCCGAGTCTGAACTGTAAAGAGTAAAAGTTGAAATATCATTTAATATTTTAATAGCTAGTAGCAAAAAGAACACAAACGCCGCTACGATAAAATGTGTATGAATCTTCATTGGCTCTTATGCTGTAAATACCAATATGAAGTAACAGAGAACTGGTACGAGCATGTACCAAGTAAAGTTATGCAGGAGGATGGAAAAGTAACGATACTCTGGGACTATGATTTTCAGACGGATCGTGTAATCGAACACCGTCAGCTGGATATTGTCATATTGAATAAGAGAGACAAATACTGTCAGGTCATTGATGCAGCCATACCAAATGACATAAATGTTGTGAGTAAAGAGGTTGAAAAATTCACCAAGTACTCCGAGCTGAAAGTAGCAATGGCATGACTGTATAGAATGCAAGAGGGTAATGTAAACTTAATACCAGTGGTGATCGGAGCGTCGGGATCAATCCCATTGAAACTTCAAAACTTCTTAAGCCAACTGGAAATCACATGCAAGATTAATGTCTTGCAAAAATCAGCCTTATTGAGGACAGCGCACATCTTAAGGAAAGTATTATCTGTCTGAGGTCCTTGTTGTGACTTGACAGATGACTAAAGACTCCGGTGCATTTCTACCTACACTGTGTTACGAAGGAATGATAACAATAATAATAATAATAATAATAATAATAATAATAATAATAATAATAATAATAATAGTAATAGTAATGATAATGATAATGATGATGATGATGATGATGATGATGATGATGAGGAGGAGGAGGAGGAGGAGGAGGAGGAGGATAAAATCTGTCTTCTCTCAGTTCAGTCAAGTTGTCTACTGAAGAAAGCGCGTTTTGTTTACCCGTGCAACGAATGATGCAGTATGATTCTATATTTAGAGAAATGGTCAACTGCATTCTATCTGATAATGGGAGACTATAGCGAATTCTGCAGACCTTACAGTGTTCAACTAATTGAAATCTTTAATCTATGCCACTGTAGTTGACAGAGTCGGTTATCACTTAGTATCGATTAATGAGAAAATCAAAATATTTGTATGTCAATAGTTGCAATTTCCATTAGTCTAGACATGATTGCAGCTCTAAGAGTTTTTATCGTTAACGTTCTATCCTCAATAATGCATAAATACACGCTCGTGCGCGTACGACACAACACACATACGCTCACACTTTTGGATGGCCATTGACTGAGTGTATCCGCCGTTCGAGAAATTTTGGTTTTCGTTATTTAGGGTGTCCAACATAAACAACCCTCCCCATCATACAGGTTTGGTGTGGGTTAACAGTTTAGTCCCCGAGTATCCAAACATGACATAAATTCTACTGGGTTAAATGTTACTACTACTACTACTATTACTACTACTACTACTACTAATAATAATAATAATAATAATAATAATAATAATAATAATAATAATAACAAAATACAAAGACCTGGAAATAGAGGTAACTCGAATGTGGAATCTAAAAATAAACAATTCCTATCATAGTAGGTGCCTTAGGTATAATAAAAAATATTCAGACAAATACATAACAAAAACACTAGGACTTACAAATATATATAACATACAGAAAATTGAACTACTGGGCACTGCACACATCCTACACAAAACGCTTTCAATACAGTAACCATAAGAGCATCATAGCAAACCACAGCACATACCCAAGGCACACAGAGATGCGCTCGGTAGTGAAGTGAAAGCACGTTATAAAAATAAAACTACTGAACAATAATAATAATAATAATAATAAAAATGATAATAATAATAATAATAATAATAATAATAATAATAATAATAATAATAATAATAATAATAATAATAATAATAATAATAATAATAATAATAACAATAATAATAATCAAGAGAGGAATTTTCCTCTTTAATATTTGTCTTATGCTTGATCCCTCTCAGTTTAGTATTAAGGAAGGCAAAGGTAGAGTATCAGTTCAGAAATAGTAAGAGAAAAATAGACCATTTGCTCTACATGGATGACCTGAATCTTTTTAGTAAGAATGAAAAAGAGATAGATTCCTTAATACAGTCTATAAGACTCATCAGCAAATACATAGGCATGGAATTTGGCATATATAAGTGTGCAATATTAGTCATGAGAATGGGACAGGTAGTCAACAGTGAAAGCATCCAATTACCAGATGGCCAGACATTAAGATCTTTGAAAGGAGAGAGTTATAAGTATCTAGCAGTATTAGAATCTGACAGAGTACTAACTATAGAAATGGAAACGAAAATTGAGGAATACATCAATAGGGTGAGGAAATTAACCAAGTCAAAGATAAATGGTTCGAAGTTAGTGAAGGCTATAAATACTTCGGCAGTATCATTGTTTGGATACTCAACAGCTTTTGTAGATTGGACAAAAACTCAATTAGTAAAGCTAGACAGGAGAACTAGGAAGGAATTCAATATAAATGGCAGACTCCATCCAAGGGCAGGAGTAGCAAGATTATACTTCCCTAGAAAGAAGGCAGAAGCGGGTTAATATCTGTAGTAGCGGCTGATTTTCACGATGGGTTCGACCGATTGCTAGATCTGTCATACATGTGGCAGCGATAACTTTCTAAATTATTTGACGCAACGAGTTAGTAATGTCCAAAGATTGAAATAGTTTGGGCAGAACATTTTCATCTCTCTGTACTCATCTGGGACAGTCTCGTCTGACTGCTCTTTCACATCTGTAGTATCATTCAGTTGCATTGACAAGCTAAGGTATCTGGAAGTTATCCCTTGCAGTTTCTTGCCCGAGAGTCCTGCAGAACAGACCAGCCCGTTTTCTCATTGATATCCAGTTATCCTAAAGATGCATTCGCTCATTCTCACCGCTAGGTTTCTACATATTGGTTTCAAATTTTCGTATAACGCCAGCAATTTCGAGGAGTGAGTAAGCAGATTACATCGACCTCAACTGGTACTTATTTCATTGACCCCAAAAGGATGAAAGACAAAGTTGACCTCAGCAGAATCTGAACTCAGAGCGTAAAGCGAACGAAATGGCGCTGAACATTTTGCCCAGCGTGTTAACAATTCTGCCAGCACGCCTATATATTACCAAAGTGAAATTCTGCTGAACAGAATGAGAATCATGATCATCTGTCGCGATACCTGATGCAATTCATGACGTCAGATGCCTAGCCACTCGCCAGTCAGCTTAAATTTTGTATCTCTAGTATTTCAAGAATGCAAATTTTGTCTACATTAGACAAAGCAGTACCTATCAAACATCAGATGCTAATATCTGACGATACATCTACCACCCTCAACATCGCATGCGCCGGTCAATATAAACCTGCATTGGTTTTATTTTCTTATCTGAGTTTCAACACACTTGACCAACTCGGAGAGAGTATTGTATGGTTGTGACAGGAGACTCAAAAGACCGCAACGTTGTAGCCACTTTACTAAGCAAAACTTTAAACCAACTTATGATGTTATGGAGTATTTCTTATTGTTTCAGATTTTCAGATGCCATAGCATAAGCAGTAATCATATACACTCATAAAAATCAGCAATAACGTTTATATTGTAATTGTGAAACTTCGGGGTATGTTAAATACTGGATCTAAAATCCATCAAAAGTTGTAATGAAGGTTGAGGTTTCATGCAAATCACAAATGCTGTGTAATTCTCTTTTTTGTTAGCTATCGAATCCAATATTCTGGTGAGACCCTTCATGAAGTAAGACATCAACATAAAGAGTAATCATCTGCAAAAGTGATTCGCAATTCTGACGTAGAAACAGAATTAATTATTAGTTTAACAAGATCTCATATAAAATTGCAGGGAACTAGTAATTTTGTGTAAATCAGTGGGCTTTGCATTAAGATCAACATATCTAGTGAGGGCCATTTTTCAGACTATCACAAGTGAATGCTAATTAAGTTCTTTCAGAAATTCTCAGATATACTTCGACACTTTTCTTTATCATTTTGGTCAGGAGGGAAGAAGTGTTCGTGACGGAGCCTCTGAGAATGGCTATGAGAGAGAAGGAGAAAGATATCCTGAAACTGGATATCTGTCCCCAGCGCTTGCAAAAGACGAAATTCCCTTAAAGTCACCCAAAGTGCTGGGTGATGGTGTGAAACCTGGCGTCTTGTTAAGTCTACTAACCAAGTAGGCCATAGCAGAATTTGTGCTCAGAACGCAAAAGAGCCAAAACAAATACCGCAAGGCCCCCAGTCAGACGGTCTTACAGTCTCACCAGTCCACCGACTTGGGTTGGTTGTATTTTATCGGCCGCCGAAAGAACGGAAGATAAAGTTAAACTTGCTGGAATTTCAAGTGCAATGAGTCGGAACAAATACTATGATGCATTTTATCAAATATTTTATGTAATCAAAACCTAATTATTCCATTTTTAATTCCGTTTATAAGATACACTCCTAAATATCAAAAATTAATTATTTTTGTGACATAATGACCACTTTTAACTAATTATTAATCTATTAAGTATTTATTCAAGTAAACGATGTTATTATCCTGCAGAAACAGCATACAAAGGTTAAGTAGATAATCTCTTTATGTAAAATGTGTAGGCAGGCAACTCCATTAAGTAGTGTAATTAACTATTAAGAATGGAGATTTTCTTCTTCCTGTCAACTATATGATTCATAATTAATAAATTAATTAATTAGTAAAGAATTTGTGTATCAAGCTATCACTTAAGACCGTGGTGAATCACGAGGAAATAAATTTATTAATAATTAGAATCACGTCATGAATTCATTGTAAATATAAAAATGAAATTCGAGAATGATGATGGTACAATCAATGAAACCGAAATCCCTCGGATTTATGTTGTCCAGTTTTGATACTATGACTTGAGATTATACATAAGAACTGATATCGATATCGATGGCAGCGTATGAGTATGATTATATGTGTGTGTGTGTGTCTGTATGTTTGCGTATATCTGTACGTGTATGTGTTTAGACATTGATGTATATGCGAAGATAAATATATCTACTTATGTATGCATGGTAGATATATTTATCGCTTCCTTATTCTTTCCTTATATATATATATATATATATATATATATATATGTATATATATATATATATGTATATATATATATATATATATATATATATATATATATATATATATATATATATAAAATATACAAGAATAAGGGCAGGGAATCGTCAATTAATAATAGAATTAATAATTAGCAATTTTGCCAAGTAGTTCAGTATGAAAAAACCTTTATCGGTAAAACCATTTATCATCATAAATATACAGGGATTAGCATTGAGTTGCTTCTCCAACATACTGAAAATTTAGAAATATCAGTCAAAGAACTACTGATTCTAAACTACAAATTTTTCTCTAAACGGATGGCGATATTTATGGCACACATAGAACAAAAAACCGGAGGGAAAAGCATAAACAAAACAAGTTTTTAGTTAATCGGATACGATCGTTTCATGGTTAAGAGAATGAAAATTTCTCTATTCCAAATCTTCAGTCCGATATTCTGATAAATTTGAAAGTGTCTCTAAAAGAATTCACGGTAATCTTTGGCCATGCGACACCAAAAATCAATTATGATTTTATATATATTTATATATATATATATATATATATATATATATATACAGGGCTTGGGTAAAACAATGGAAACACCTAGCAGCATAGCATCATAATTTTGAAATATCAATAACACCCGCATAAGATTGTTTGTTTTGATTTTGGGATTTATTATTAGTGTTGCTTAATATGTTTTGTTAAAATTGCTGTTTCTTTTCAGATATCATCCGAAAAAGGTAATTAAAATTCATTACAATGACAGACCTATCGGACTTTCAAAGAGGTCAAATTGTTGGTGCTCTTAATGGCAGGTACTAACATTATGAAAATGGACGAAACGTGTGGAAACGGACTCTTACACGAGTTGTTAGAAAGGATCACAAAAGTACAGCTCCCAAAATTACAGCAGATCTTAATGACCACCTCGAGAACCCAGTTTCCACAAAACCTGTTCGCCAGGAGCTGCACAAGGCCGGATATAACTGGAGGGCTGCAATTAGAAAACTACTACTTTCAAAACCAAACGTTGCAGAGCGTTTAGAGTGGAGTAAGAACCTACAGAATTGGTCCCTAGAGCAATAGGAGAATGCTATTTTCCCGTACGAGTCATCCTATACCTTATTTCCGACCGCCGGTCGAGTATACATATGGGGACAGCCAAAAGAAGCTTTTGACCCAGACTGCCTTCTTACAACTCTTAAACATGGAGGATCTGTAATAATCTGGGGGGCTATGTCTTGGAAAACTGCCGGCTCAATGGTTTCCCTTCATGACAGAATTAATAGTCAAGACTATTTAATCATTTTATCTCATAAAATTCATCTTACGTTTGCGGAACTGTTTCCGGTGGGAAACGCAATCTTTCAGGATGATAATCCACCAATTCACACAGCTAAAGTTGTTACTGAATGGCAAAGGCACGAGGAACATTCTAGTGAAGTTGAACATCTTATCTGGCCACCACAGTCCCCAGATCTCAATATTATTGAACATTTATGGTGCATTTTAGAAAAACAAGTAAGGAGTCGATATCCTCCACCATCATCACTACAAGAACTGGAGACGGTTTTAGCTGAAGAATGGACAAATATTCCTTTGGAAACAATTCAAACTTTGTATAAGTCCATACCTCATAGAATTCAAGCTGTAATTACTGCCAAAGCGGTCCTATCTCCATATAAAATAAATTTGTTTGAAATTTTAAGGTGTTTCCATTATTTTGTCAAACCCCTGTATATACATATATACACACATACATGCATACATACATACATACATACATACATACATACATACGAGGGGGAGGGCTAAATAGTTCCTGGCGTTAAGGGCATCACGAAAGGCCTGGTTGGGGGCCCAACATTCCGAGTTCTTTTACAGGGCTTAAAAAAACTGACGGGCTGCAGCAATAAGTGTGTATATCTGAAAAGGAAATATGTTGAATAGAATCATGATTCACTGATCCTCCTGTATTCTCTTTAACCCTAAGCCAGAGACATTTCAGCACTCCCTCGTACACGCCATAGTGCTCAGCTGTACAAATAAAGCAAATAATTTTTTTGAATATATAGTGATGTTGGAAATATTTTTAAAATTAACATCAATAGTGAATCATCAGTAGCTTTAAGACATTTTCAAAGCCAGTCATAATATATGACTGTGGTATAGGACTGGAGCATATAGAAATGGATTAAGTAGATAGTAATACAATAAGAAAATTACCTTGTACGAAAATTATCACGAGTGTGACATATAGCGATGGTACACTCCAAGATAAAAGATCGTAGAGGGCTATTGAACAACAAGTAACAGTTTAACAAAGTAGTTAAATCATTTTGATCGCTACCTATCCAAGTCACAAGTCCTGTTACGTGCTCTTATTGATTACGATCGCAAATATGGAAGCAGTCGATTATATTCACGGCAACAAAAATCCTCAGAAGGAAATGGATTAGAATTCGAACAGCTGAAGTATAAATCTAAAGCAACTGATAAAGTGGATTCATTGATTTATAAGTAAGTCAACCGTAGTGAACAACTGTAAAAAAACAAGCTTGTGCATGGCTGATCGTTCCGGAAACAAAAATGCACTTCACTAATAAGAATAAATTCAACCTGAATGATGTGACAAAACTAACAACATTCACTGACCAAACAAGTCATACCACTCGATATTTTGAAAGGAACACCCATAATTATTACAAGACACTCGACATTTATGCGTTATATATACTTAGTTTCATTAAGGTATCAAAGTTGTTTCTCATCCCCTTGACCACCTGAATCCAGATACTTCTATAAAAATCTCAGTTCCCCAGCATCTATCAAAAATGATTGTACTCCGTCGGTTGCGACGATGAGCGTTCCACTTGATCCGATCAACGGAACCGCTTGCTCATGAAATTAACGTGCAAGCGGCTGGGCACTCCAAAGACACGTGTGCTCTTAACATAGCTCTTAAGGAGATTCAGCGTGACACAGAATGTAACCTCACTGGCCCTTTGAGCTACATATACAGCTCATTCTTGTAAGCTCAGTATCGAACATATTACAATATGAAAAATACTGTGGAATTTTAACATAAATCGACGTGGAAACTATAAATGACAATTTTGTGTAAATGTACTGTAAGTCTGAGGATTTACATCCACCCTATCAAGTGAATTATAAACATAGTAACATTTACAAAATGTGAATATCATCTGATTTGTAGAGACAGTGATAGGTTACCAATACGGATAAATATTATCATGTTCCATAATACAGGGATGCTACTGGGGTAATTTCAACATAAATATATAAATAGAAATGAATAACCTTGAAAACTGTTTTTAAAAAAGTGATATAAAATGTCATATATCGAACAACTAAGCTCATAGCAGTTATTTTTACTACTGCTGGCTGAGACAGGACGTTTTACTTTTCCTATAAGTATGCATTATTCACTTTTTCCTTTTACACACTCTAACCACTTTATAGTCAGCCCCATGATAGTTATAACAATGCTTCACAGCAACGTTTCCCTTACTACACCCGCCAATGAACAGAAAAGTCGCAGAATCATAGAAGTTACTCTGTATGTGTGTATTAAGCCATTTTCATTATATAGGTAATGCATGTATACACTGAACCGCAAAAGAAACACAAGACGTGTGTGACTGTGAAATATGTTTTAATTTCGTGATGTCAGAGATAAATTTGGATAAATCTGATAAAGTCAATTTTTTGGATGCACATTGACCACAGTTTATGGGTCGTCATGTGTTCTGGTAGTGGGCGGATCCAGCACATCGAGATTGTACGGCGTGACATGTTCAATACCGTGTATGCCCTCCTTAGGTGTTCAAAACGGCCATACACCATCGGTACATGGAGTGCATGAGGCGATTCAGAAAACTCATTCACGCCTGTGCCCACACCCTTAGGAAAGCTACATCCAGCTCCACACGAGTTGTCAGCCTTGGGACCACCTGGTTCAGTCGGCTCTGGATTTCATCCCACAGGTGTTCAATTGGGTGCAAATGCTGAGAGCGAGCCACTGCATGGTTCTGATGTTGTGCTGACGCAGGAAGTTCATGTGACTCTGGCCGTGTGGGAGGGAGTATTGTCCTGCTGGTACATGTAGCTATGGTGACGCGCGAAAAAGGGCACAATGTAAGGTCTTAGGATCTGGTCAACGTAACGCTGCGCAGTGATGCCATTCCCTCTGCCTACACCAATCTTTTGTAACATATGGGGCCTAAATTCCTTCTTTCAGGCCTGTAGGACCCCAAACCATGATGCTCTGGCCACCCCACGCGTCTTTCTCCATGACACATGCGTCTCTCTAGCGTTCACCCCTTCTACGCCACATCTTCACTTTGCCAACCAAGGCGGAAACGGAGTACCGGCTCTCGGCAGAGAAGACTATCGACCTCCATTGTTGATGCCGCCAATGTCGGTGCTGTGTAGCCCACTGTAGCCGTGTCTGACGGTGGTGAGCGGTGAGGACAGGCCCTCGAACAGGACGACGACAACAAGGTGTTTTTAAAACACAGCAACAAATTTAACAAACGCAACAACGTGAGACAACAAGCAATCAAGCTTACCAACTTTGGAACTTGGAAACACCACGTCCGAATTCAAAACAGTTCAGTCATTTGACTGTTTCCCCTGTATCTGACGAGGAATGTTACAGGTATCTAGGGGTGGATGAAAATATATCTTACAATGGCACCTGTAACAAAACACGTACCACAGAAGAATATTACAGAATAAAGAAAATCTGTACCTCAGAACTCTCTGCATTCAATAAAACAGTGGCCCACAATGTGTTTACAGTTCCAGTACGTAAACCAACTTTTGGACTGCTTGATTGGACGCTTGATGAGATCGGAGCCATTGATGCGAAAACCCGAAAATATTAACAAGCACACATAATTTCCACATAAACAGTGATGTAGACCACATCTACCTAAAACGTAAAAAAGGCGGCAGAGGCTTAACATCGATCCAAAATGCCTTTGAATGTCGTATCATATTCCTTCGGCAACATCTTTTAACCACCAAGCGTCGAAGTGCATCCCTTGACCACGTTTGCATACATGAGACTGATAACATCATAACACTTGGAAGGCAGCTCCTTGAGCAACACTCTTTGTCTGATAACCTAGAATACATGCCCAAAGAAGTCGCACGATTCTACCGCAACATATCATCAGGTGAAAGGACGGGCCTATATGAGCAGAAGACTATGCATGGATATGTTAGTAGAAAGCTCCGTGATGATAACAAAATCGATCATCAAAGCAGTTAATCATGGACGAATAGCCGGACTACTACCTCCCTCTTTGAAGGGTATACGTTTGCAATCTAAGAACAGGAACGTTTGCAATCTAAGAACAGGAAATATAAACGAAGTACCTGGTGCATAAAAGAGATAGAGATGCGGGAAAAGCCGTAAAATGTGACAACCGATGCAGACTTTGTGGAGTCCACACTGAAGATATCACCCACATCATAAGCAGTTGTCCGAAAATATCACCACAGTATTATCTACCGATGAGACGTGACGTTGTAGCTCGGACACTCTATAATGAAATCCATCGGAAGGATAATCCCGAGGACAAAGAAATAAAAATCCACAATGTGGTAGAAGCCATAGCCACTCATAATGAAAAGGAATATTGGAGGAATGTACTAGTGAAGACCTCAATAAAATGTAAACACAACAGACTTGATATAATGATTTGGGATAGTGAAGAGAAACTGTGCACAGTTGTGGAAATTAGCTGCCCAGCAGATGTTGACATAAAGCTGAAGATCAGTGAAAAGAACATCCTATACTGAACTATTGAGAAATCTGCAGTTGCTCTATCCAGATTACAAGTTCAGGTTTATACCTGTAATTATTGGAGCCATGGGATATGTAACACACTGCATAAATACCAATCTTGAGAAATTAGGCTTCTCAGAAAGGAGAAAGCTAATTCGAAGACTACAGATCCAATCCATCACTGAAACTGTAAAAATCTGTAAAAATTTCCAGAAGTTTATCATTTAAATACATATGAGCTTGTCTAGATATGTAACTATATGCACGAGAATACATACATAAAACATACAAATCTGCACATACATACATACCCTGTTGTTGATGTTGAAATCCCAATGAAGGAATCTTGGTTCTAGGTTAGAAACCGGTTCTGTGTCTATTGACAAGAATTCTTGAAATAAACTGAATAATGACATACACACATACATAGATTACATCAGAATTGAATCTGTTTGTCCTAAGGCGGACTACGTACTCGTGTGATAAGTAAATAAATAAATAAATAGATATATATATATATATATATATATATATATATATATATATATATATATATATATCTATATATATATATATATATATATATATATATATATATATATATATGTATATATATATATATATAATGTGTGTGTGTGTGTGTGTGTGTGTGTGTGTGTGCGTGTGTGTGTGTGTGTGCGTGTGTGTGTGTGTGTGTGTTGTATGAATAAACAGTGTTTTTATGATCAGAAATATATTTTCGTTTTTTACTAACACAAATAATTCTAGATTTCATTGCTCATTGCTTTGACGCCTAAATTAATTGCAATCATTATGTTTTTCTATTCTTGTTTTTAAAAAAAAAAACTCTTAAAAGCAGAATAATGTCTACTCAATTTCCAAGTAGTAATAATTACATATTTTGAAATACCACACTGGTGCCATTCTGTTCATATTAGCAGACATTCGTCAATATTCTGGTGCATCATATATTTTTCTTCGTATTCTCAGGAAACAAAAGTTCTAGGAATGAAGAAGTAAATATTTTATAATGAATATTCGCAAAAACAGAAAATTTTCATTCTCAGAATATATATAAAGAACCTTTTTTTCTTGTCAATCTTTCTTGTTTCATTATTATCACTGATTTTTACCTGCACCAGATATGATCTTATTTTTCTGTTACACAAGTATATCTTGTTCAAATAGTAATCACGTAGAAGAATCTTTATTACATAGCTTCTATCACTTCCGTAAAAAATTGAATTTTAACTTACATGAGTGAATAAAAGAAATAATCACCCATCTCTGTAGACAGACTATTATTTTTTTCTTTATTCCCATATTCATATCCATGATCATCTCACAGGAAATCTATTCAAATCCAATTAATGTAATCCGAGTAAATGACAATATATCTGAGATTTAACAAATATAGATAAGTATTAAGACTTGTGCCAAAACTTCGTAAAGAATTAGCATTTGCCTTTACGAGATTACTATTGGCTGAAGTGACTAAGGCCATAAGTTTACCTTAGTGGGTATGGTTATAGATAAAGCTGAATCGAGGATAAGAGTATGTTATGTCAATTTGGACTGAGGATTTGCAGATAATAGTGGTACCGAGTCCAATGTTAGGATATTGAGAAATATTCTGCGGTTGCTGTTTCGTATGCCCATGTTGGCAAGGGCGTGTGACGTGATACTCAGCGTTTCTGTAACTCGGACAAAGTGTAAATGCCATTTTAAAATGCATAATGATGTACGAGGATATTTGTTATGACTATTATGTGGAATCACTTGTCATATAGAATAACAAAATATTGCCACATTTTTTATCATCCGCTGCTGGAGATTCATATTCAAAGGTATTGCCATAACTTATTCCACATCAACTAATCCCGTGATTAACCCTAATTCCAATGATTCTTAGAAAATTGGTGATCAAACTTAATAGAATTCATGGCATAGATCTGACACCTCTGAACCCTACAGCAACGCGAAGAGAAATGTTGCAGGCTCCCAAGTCTCTCTTATTTTATTTTTTATCTTTTACTTGTTTCAGTCATTTGCACTACGGTCATGCTGGGGCACAACCTTGAAAACTTTTAGTCGAACGCATCGAGCCCAGAACTTACTTTTCAAGCCTCTTACTTATTCGATTGGTCTTTTGCCGAACCGCTAAGTTACAGGGATGTATACACACCAACGCCGGTTGTCATGCAGACGTGGGTTACAAACATCAACACACACACACACATACACACACATACACACACATACGCACACGCACACACACGCATACATATATATATATACATACATATATATATATATACGACGGGCTTCTTTCAGTTTCTGTCTGCTAAATCTACTCACAAGGTTGTGTATTGTTTTTAGCTTTGCCTGAAAAATCGTTATGAACTTTCCTTATAAACGAGTTTACTTCCCCTATTTACTTACAAGAAAAAGAAATGACCAAGACAATATTCGATTATCTTTTCTAGCCCTGGAAGTATTTTTTGTAGTACGAAAATACTTTGTGGTATTGGCACTTTAATGCAATAAAGATATAAATCTTACTGCTTTGCATATACAATGTTTCCAGTTTCACTTGCTTCTTTTGGTTTAACAAAAGTTTGCATAAAACTTTTTAAAGTACAGCAGTCATTGAAACAAAGACTTGTGTGCTGGAGCATTGTCCTGAAGAAACAAAACCCTTTTTGTCAGTTTTAAAAGGCATCTGATCTTAATAGTTTTTCGCAACTGCCGCAGCAATTTGGCAGAGCACTCTACATTGATGCTATGGCCCTTTTCAAGTTAGTCAGTAAGCACAATGCCTTTTGCATCCCAAAACACTGAGATCATCACCTTCCATGCAGGTGAAAGCACCTTTTCAGAGGACTTTTTAGAGCAGGTTAGGAAAGGTATTTCCACTGCATAGGCTGTCTCTTTGTTTCTGGCTTAAAGTGATGAACCCTACACTGATCCTGGTTTAGAAAACTTCAAGGAAACCAGCTAGAGCCGCCTGAAACCGTGTCAGATTTTCCCGTGATGTGATCAGCCTGATGCGCACTTAATCAGGTGTCAGAAAACATGGACCCAACGAGCAGAGAACTTCATCAAGCTCATTTTGCAGAATATTCTCAAGTCCCTCGCGGAACATGCTAATATCATTGACTAGTTGATTTATATTTCAATCGCCTGTCATCCATTACCATGTTTTCCTCGATGGTGGCAGATGTAGAACGTCATCTTCGAGAATCTCACTTCTCCTCCTCTGCACTGTTGATAAAGCTGGAGCCCCATCCTCTTATGTAGCAACCACATCAGCATAAATATCCTTTGGGAGATAATCTTATTTTCTGTAAGTAATTAATAACACGACGATACCAAATTTTGTCTATTTTCAAGAGACGTCGCTATTAGTTACTTATAAAATCCTGTTTGAACAGTCAAATGTCAGCTTACCTGGAAAGACAATGTATAAGAAGGGTTGAAATTAATGCATGCAAAATTTCACAGTTCTAGCGTCATACCTTCATAGTCAGCCTATGAACTTTTCAAACTTGAGTGAACCTCTGTGTGTGTGTGTGTGTGTGTGTGTGTGTGTGTGTGTGTGTGTGTGTGTGTGTGTGTGTGTGTGTGTGTGTGTGTGTGTGTGTGTGTAGTTATTTTCGGATAAAAACCTTCGAGAATGCTATGTAAAGCTCGACTACAGTTATTGGTTCCTGATGTCATCATACAGTAGAAATACACATGATACTGGATGTACTTCAGGAATTCCATATTGTCCGTACACCTTATATAAATGATTCAGGGACAGAAAAGGGAATTCACAAGTTTCTTTATTCAAAACTAATACAATTGTTTCGACTCGTTCTCGCAACTATATGACGTTGTGCAGATCAATTCACTTGCATTACACGTGCAGCTGTAGAATATGCCTCCTTGGGTGACTTTTTAAACAAGTTTCTTATTATTTCACTTTTTTCTCGCTATTTCACTTTGCCTTATTATAATGTATAGCAGGGTAGATGTTGCATTTTAGCTGTTCTCAGACGAAGAGGGACATGAAACAATTACCGTCAAAAAATAAATTAAATACACCGATAAAAAATCCATAGATAAATAAAAAAAAATATACATGAAACCAAAATAAAAATAAAAGATGCATAAATAAGATATACATGAAATCAAAATAAATAGAAATACAAAAAATGTATTAAAGGGACCCGTTTGGTTATCATTTATCATTAGAATGATTATGAAGATGAAAGAATTAGATAGACCAGTTAGGGTAGACGTCATGTCGACTCGAAAGAAAGGAAATTAGATTTATAAAGGTATGTTTTAGAGGCGATAAACATATGCAAAATGACCAATCACCTATTGCACTGTGTAACACGATTTTTGCCTTTGGGTGGCAACTGTTATTTCCTATTTGCTTACCCCTGGAAAGTATGAAAAGTAGTTAATATTTCGTTCAATCTTTGCTTTTGTTACATTTATTCAGAGCCCCAAAAATCCCTCTCGGCACATGGCAATGATGCTCCCACACTACTTCTGCTCATGACCAGAAATGCACATATCGTCGGCTACTAAGGGACATGCTCAAGTGGTTATAGTCAAGGAACTGACAAGCAAATCTGCGGTACTGAGTAGAATATTTTCTATAACGATATTTCTGAAATTTATTTATTCCCATGGGAAAACTGTCAAATGTGAACATTCTCGTTCACGCAAATAAGGAACAAAACGACGTATGATTCAAAAGTAGCATTCTTGAAACTTTTAGAAACTTCTCGAAAGTTCTTGAACCTTCGAGAAAGTTCTAGAAAATTCTGCTTCAGCAACTCAGCGCAGAAACTGTCTGAAATATAATGGAAAATAAGCAGTTTGAAACCATTGATGTCCAAGTCGCAAAAGCAAGGTTTGAAGGGAACAGTAGTCATTTCCTTTAATTTCTAGATAGAAGCAAATATGAAATATCGCTCACTGACCAAAGTCAAAAAAGATATAATAAATTTCGTTACACAATGTTATCACTTCACTATCTTCTAACCGTTTTTTATTTTCTATTTTCTTCCTAACTTTATTTTTTAGTCTATCTAATACTTCCATCCTCATAATCCTTCTTATGGGAATTTATAGCCAAACGAATCACTTTATCTCAGATTTTTTAAAAACAGTTAAACGTATGTAAGAAGAATGTCTATATCTATATGTAATAAAAGAATATATATATATATATATATATATATATATATATATATATATATATATATATATATGGATATTATTGTTTACAATAATATCAAATGGAATATCATGAAGCAAAAAATTATTAATTAATAGTTAAGGGTATTATAGGTAGTACCGGCAAGCTAAAGATAGCAGTCAAAAGACAACTACAACCACAAATTTTCACTGATACACATTATTTAAAGTTGGGGGAATGAACAAGAATTCTAAGCCCCGCACCAATAGCGAAAAGAATCGTAAATTGAAAAGCCAGACATACCCGTATCGTCACGACTTCAAACTTTGTGGAAGTGCCACTTAGTTCCCCTCAGCGAGTCTCACTGACCTAAGGGTCATAGATCTTGCCCATCTCAACAAATGTGCGCGATGTCCGTTTCTAATGCCGCGGCAAATTTAAAAAGGTGATCGGAGTGAATAATAAATTAGTACCCTTAATTATTAATTAATACATAAATACAATTATCAAATTATACACACACACACACATATATATATGTGTGTGTGTGTGTGTGTGTATGTGTGTGTGTGTGTGTGTACGTGTGTGTGTGTGTCTGCGTGTGTGTACACAAATTACCTTTATGCACGTTTAGCCTCGTCTAAGTATGTTTGTTAGTAGTGTATATGCGTCCATATATGAATAGACATATATAGGTATATGCCAGTATAAAATATTTTATTTTATTTAACTTCATAATATTGTTTTATCTATTTCAGTTTTTATAAACAGTTAGAAGGTATGAAACAAGTGTACATATGTGTATATAAGTGCATATACAATAGATATATGTATGCATTTTTTATGTCTTAATTTACTTTCTTTTATGTCTGTCTTCTGAAATAGTATGCTTATAAGAAGTGGATATGTGTACATATCGACCGCACATGCACTTAGCTTATGTAATCGATAATGTTTAAAACACTACCGCTGCTTTTAATTCGTTATTGAATTTTATCGTACGTATTCATCGGCGTGGCATACCAGTAAGTGATTTTTACACCATTTATATTCAGTCATGTTTTGGCGATACGCTTCGTTCCCGGTTCAATTCAATTACGTCATGTTGATAAGCCACAAAAATGGCAAAATATCGGTACTTATCACACGTGAATGATTTTCAGGTGTTTTAATACCCAGCATAATGGGGGAGTTATCCTCCAGTCACTATACGCAGCGAACCGGTGAACAAACAAAGCACATGCATTGACTATCTGTGGTCAATAATATACAAAGATATATATATATATATATATATTAGGTCATTAAGAATTAAATGTCTGATTTTCTTATGCACCAAGTTTAACAGTCATTAACTCTATTGTTTTTCCTAAAAATTCTTTGTTTTACAACATTGAAGAGTTACATCATCACATTTCGAAATGCAATTCATGGTGTCTGATTATATTGTGAGTTTTCTCTAGTAAATCAATCTGTGTGAACTCATGGATAGATTAAAAATCCGTGTTGTTTGTGAATATGAGTTCCGTTGTGGAACCAATGTATCCTAAACAGCTTCAAACATTAATGAGGCGTTTGGTGAAGACGTGGCGAATGAGCGCACTGTACGTCGATGCTTTGAGAAGTTCCGATCTGATGACTTTACTCTGGAAAATCAGCCTCATGGTAGACCTGAGACCAAGGTGGATAATGATAAGCGGGAAAACTGTAGCGGAAGCGGATACATCACAAACTACGCGCGAGTTAGCAGCTAGGTTTGATGTTTCGATTCCAACTGTATCGGACCATCTGAAACAAGGTAAAGAAGCTGGACACGTAGGTACCACACGAACTGAACGTACATCAAATGACACGTCGTCTTGAAACTTGCTGTTCTTTGCTGCCACAGCGACGAAGTGTCAAATCACAATCCAAAACCGAATATTCACCAAAAAATTTAATAGTATTTGCTTGGTGGTCCAGCGCTGGTGTCATCTACTACAGCTTCATGAGACCTGGTAAGTCATTTATAGCGGATGTATACATCAACCAATTGGGTGGAATGATGGGTGAACTTGCAAATAAAAAAAACCGAGATTGGTCAATAGAGACAAGCCAATTCCCTTGCAAGACAATACTCGGCTACATGTTGCACAAAGAACGCTAGTCAAGTTACAGGAACTGAACTTGGAAGTACTCTGTCGTCCACTATATTCACCAAACCTTGCACCAACTGACTATCACGTTTTCCAGGCATTAAACTGCTTTTTGTAAGGAAAAAACTTCAAACTTCAAACTTAAAGAAGATGCGAAAATAGCCTTACATGATTTCATCGCCTCTTGCTCTCCAGAATTCTACACTGCCGACATAATTAAGCTACTGATAAAATGCAAAATTGTGTTGATAATTTAGGTGCACACTTTGATTAACTGCAATGCTTTTTGTTGAGATAAAGTAAAATAAACTTTTAGTTCAAAATCGGACATTTCATTCTTAATGACCTGGTATATATAGGCATATATATACGTGCTTATATATATATGTCAACCATGTATTTCTGTTATCTGTTTGTCAGTGTGATTTGGTCTAAGCACTAATGCTTTTGATCCTTCCCTCGTACCACCTTGTTCTTTAAGCCGTTGAAAGCTGTTACATTCTTATCATGTTTACATTAATATCAGATTTTTCTTTCTTTTCTCTTCTTGTTTTATTTGTCTTAATATTAAACAATTGAGAATATTCGTGATTAAATAATTCAATAAATAAAACATTTTTGTTGTTGTTGTTGTCTATTAATCTTTTATCCTTGAAATCAATTGAGATATTCTGTATGCTGTTTCAACTTGTATTTATCGCTTCTTGTTATTATCACCAACATCAGTTGCAGTAATGTGATCAAGTTTCACAATGCCTCCTAGGTGACATTATCAATAACAGTATTCTCAACAGAAGTTTCAACGTGGGCATTATTAACAACAGCATTTGCGACTTCATCATCTTCGACATCCAATATGACCAGATAAGTGCTTCTAGAACGCTCCAAGAAAATTCTCAAAATGAAAAAAAAGCTTTTTACGCTCATTAGTAGGTTTATTCCCACATTATATAAAGGTTACAACTTATAATTGAACGATTGGTTGCAAACTGAAGTAAATAGACGGAGAAAGAGAGCCTTACTTTTTCAATACCAATACGAATACTCAAAGTCAGTCGCTGGAACTGCAGATAAAAATAGTGAAATAGTCATATACTGTTTCTACCAACCTAAAAAAAAGCAGAAAATATAGTCCTAGATAGAACTAGAATGTCTTTCAATATGGATCATGGGTGAACAGGAGCTAAACAATTGTACTATCTTCTTCATCATTATCACTAAATTCATCTTTCTTTGCAGCACAGTGGCAGATACATCAACAACCAAAATAGTAATACTGCCATCACTCACGAAGACAACATCACTGTCATAACACTACTCTCGGTGGAAATTTGGTGTTTTCCGGTCCTTGATTATTAGGCCCGTGCAGTTTGCCTTGATCTCTTTATTATTAGTATTATTATTATTATTATTATTATTATTATTATTATTATTATTATTATTATTATTATTACATTCAAATTACGACAAACGTAAATAAACAAACGAAGTTTGCTTTTAGAAGCGTTGAGATGTCTTTTAGAAAGTTAAAGAAGTGATTTTAAATTCTCAATCGCAGAATAATGCTAATAATATAGCCTGAACAGGATAAACTATCCCTATTTTGCAGAGAAAAGCGTAGGTGGCTAGCTAAGGCGGCGAGTTGGTAGAATCGTTAGCACGGTGAAATGCTTAGCATATTTCAGCTGCCGGTACGCTCTGATTTCAAATTCCGAGGTCGTCTTTACTTTTCATCCTCTCGCGGTCGATAAATTAAGTACTACCTGAGTACTGGAGTCGATGTCATCCACTTGTCCCTTCCCCAAAAAATTCGAGGCTTCTGTAGACATTATTATTATTATTATTATTATTATTATTATTATCAGGGCGGTGAGCTAGCAGCATCGTTAACGGCATTTCGTTCATCTTTCTGTACTGAGTTAAAATTCCGCCGAGGCCGACTGTCCCTTTCATGCTTTCGGGATCGATAACTTAAGTACCAGTGAAACACTGCGGTCGATGTAGTCGACTTAATCCCCTCCCCCAAGCAGCCCTTGTGGCAAAAATTTGAAATCGTTATTATTATTATTATTATTATTATTATTATTATTATTATTATTATTATTAGAGGAATTTTACTCATTATATTGATTATAAACTGCAAATCATAGCAATAAACTAACAAATCTAGTAATTAAATTTTAACAAAGAAATTTAGTTCATACATTACGAATATTAATGAACATTAACATAATAATTTATAGCAATAATTAACATAAAAATTGTTATAACTTCTCTTACTAAACACAAATTTTTCTAGAATGCCAACTAACTTACTAAACCAATATATTATTCATATCTAAACGATTACAAATGTGAATCTAAACATTTCGCATGTATTAATGTAAAAAAAACTTATTTCATGTTATATATGTTACAACCATGAACATATTCATAAAATTTAAATTGCCATTGCCATGAATAAATATTTATTATATATTTTTCAGAACAATTTCCTTATAATGTAAGCAATGCAATTTTGCATTACTGCATCTGATCTGAATTCCATACAAACATTTCTCTAGCAAACGACATGCTTAACTATACAAACATGAATACGTACCCATATACATACATATGGGCGCATATGTGTGTATTATTTATATATATAACTTATTCTTATATATTTACATATATATATACATAAATACATACATTACATAAATGTATATATATACACACATATACAAACATACCTATATATATATATATATATATATATATATATATATATATATAGGTAGATAGATAGATAGATAGATAGATAGATAGATAGATAGATTGATAGATAGATAGACACATATATATATATATATATATATATATATATATATATATATATATATATATATATATGCGAGTAAAAATAAATACAAAAAAGGTGGTTTTTTTGTATGATTGTGTATAGAGTAATATATTATTTTGTTTAAAAGAGTTCCAACACTGTCTGTTTTTTATGTTTTATTTATATTCCTGCAGAACCAATGTGGGGTATAGAATATGGAATATACAATATATAATATAATATACAATATATAATATAAAATAAAATAAAATAAAAATGGATGGCACCATGAAATAAAGTATTGAATGTAGATGAAATATTGAGTGTTAAATATAAAGGATCAAATATATAAATATATATATAAAAAGGCGACTCGAGTTTCAGGGCTATTTCCCTTCGTCATGGCCGGTATGACAGACTATGTATATATATATATACATATACATATATATATATATATATATATATATATATATATATATATATATATATATATATATATATATATATATATATATATATATATATATATATATATATATATATATATATATATATATATATATATATATATATATATATATATATATATATATATATATATATATATATATATATATATATATATATATATATATATATATATATATATATATATATATATATATATATATATATATATATATATATATATATATATATATATATATATATATATATATATATATATATATATATATATGTACACATATTGGCTTAGTGGTTAGGGCATTCGGCTCACGATCGTAAGGTTGTGAGTTCGAATCCCGGCGGCGCGTTGTGTTGTGTTCTTGTGCAAGAAACTTCATTTCGCGTTGCTCCAGTCCACTCAGCTGCCAAAAACATGTAGTACCTGTATTTCAAAGGACCAACCTTGTCACACTTCGTGTCACGCTGAATTTTCCTGAGTACTTTGTTAAGGGTACGCCTGTCTGTGGAGTGCTTACACGTTAATTTCACGAGCAGGCTGTTCCACTGACCGGATCAAACTGGAACTCTCGTCGTCGTTACCGACGGAATGCCGTATGTATCCATTCATGTATGTATGGATGTGTCTCTTCTATCTTTTAATTATTATAAATCTTCCACTGAGGAGGGTGCCGGTTCCCAACAAAGATACAAGGTTCGATCTTTGGGATGTAGTTAACACAGACAAATTCACATTTGGAACTAGAGAAAAGTCTTTCATAGTTTTACTGTTCCACTCAGAGATTGAACTTGTAATGTACGAATCAGTTTCTCTTTCTGAAAACCCCAGTTTATCTAGATTCTCCTTTAAGTATTTACTAACAAAACCTAATGTTCCAATTATTATTGGTATGAATATGAATTCATAATCAGAATATAGAAGCTGGAGGTTTCGAAGCAGTTGTCCGAAGATATCCGCTTTTACTTTGATTTTCAAAGAGATATTTATATCAGCAGGGCAGCTAACCTCTGTGATGGAACATAACTTTGCCTCATGTCCCAAACTAGAATATTGGGCCTGTTATGCTTACATTTGACAGAAGTTTTGATGGGAATATTCCACCAAATGTATGTATGTAGCACAAATGAATAGATGTGTACATGATAGATAGATAGATAGATAGATAGATAGATAGATAGATAGATAGATAGATAGATAGATAGATAGATATCACCTAAAATAACGTTGTTTCAATATCAGTGTTCCATCTTAAACAATTTTTTTTTTAGCTTCTGCCTTTGTTTTCGTTATCGTTGAACGTAATATTTCTGTATGCCGGCTGACATAGACACATACGCATGCCTGTATACTGTCTGCGTTCGTAGCGCTGTATGTGTGTGTGTGTGTGTGTGTGTGTGCGTGCGTGTATGTGTGCGCGCGCGTGCGTGCATGTCAAGTTGACTACGACAAAATTTCTAGTGGTTTTCAGATTATATGAGAATATTTTATTCAAAGAGAAATGAAAGCAGATATTATACAGAGGAATAGAGTAATATATTCAGTGTAAAATATTACTTATAAAACTACCTGTATCAACGTAGTAGTAGTAGTAGTAGTAGTAGTAGTAGTAGTAGTAGTAGTAGTAGTAGTAGTAGTAGTAGTAGTAATAGCAACAGAGTACCGTGTTAACAGAAACAGGACTATATATATATAGCTCGGAGGGAGAATTTTATATATTTGAGATATATCAATTTTCTTTAGATTTACACACATAATACACATATAGATAGAATAGATAGATAGATAGATAGATAGGTGGATAGATAGATAGATAGATAGATAGATAGATAGATAGATAGATAGATAGATAGATAGATAGATAGAAATACACACACACAGAAACACACACACAACACATACACACGCACACACATACACTCATATGTATAGGTTGCTCTCGAGCGCTCCTGATAACATGTAATCCAGTACAACTC
>NC_142942.1:36423710-36453710 GCF_046866305.1 Octopus bimaculoides
TGAGCGAAAACACCTAAAGCTCAATGAGGCTCCAGCAGGGGATGGTGGCAAACCCTGCTGTACTCTTTCACCACAACTTTCTCTCACTCTTACTTCATGTTTCTGTTGTGCCTGTAATTCAAAGGGTCAGCCTTGTCACACAGTGTCACGCTGAATATCCCCGAGAACTACGTTAAGGGTACACGTGTCTGTCGAGTGCTCAGCCACTTGCACGTTAATTTCACGAGCAGGCTATTCCGTTGATCGGATCGACTGGAACCCTCGACGTCGTAAGCGACGGAGTGCTATCTCATTGAACAAATAGCTTTGCATAATGTCACAATAGAAATGTCATTAAGCTTTAATATATTCTTTTGAGGGCGAAATACTTACACCGGGAGGGGTGTCACGACAAAGTATGTTCTCTGTTGCCTATCGTGCTTCACTGTGTTGTTATAGAACCTCACTCCAGTACCTAACCAATTACTCAGTTTATGCACACTGAATATATATAGTATCTCCTCAAAATTTACACAGTAGTTAGATACCATCAGTCTCAACATATCTATTCAGTACCTACATTGTACCGACACAGTTTCAACACACACAATTCACACATGTACATGTTTCATAAACAGCCTTTGCACATTTGCATATCAGCATATGGTATGTGGTTGGTGTGACACGGATGGAAAGGATGAGGAATGCGGAGGTGCAAAAGTGAGCAGGAATGAGAGAAAATCCAGCAACCAGAATGGATAGACGAATCTTGAGGTGCTTTCGCTACATGGAGAGAATGGATGAGGAGCAGATGGTAAGGAGAGTGATGAAGGCAGAAGTGGTAGGCAGCAGAACCAGAGGCAGACGTCAGCTTGTGTGGATGGATGGATGAATGGAGTGAGGAAAGCTTTGGTGGAATGAGAGAGGCAAGAGAGTTTATTGATGATATGAAAGCTCGGAGAGTGTTTGTGAACGGATGAGTGAATTGATGTTGCTCAAAGGGGTACAGAACCAGCATGATGCGGCGGAGGTAAACCAGCATATGCTGTCGGGCCCCGCTGCTTATATCGATGTTGCTTTCTATGCTTTCACCCGAGCATAGGACGGCGCTCGCCTCTTTCAGCTGGGAACTGAATGGAATGCCTGATGTGCGTCTTGTGGCTATCCTCTCCTTGGTAAATGAATGAATATTATAACTAAGTCAGCGAGTTGCCAGCATCGTTGGCACACTGGGCATTTCGTTGGCACTTAGCGGCATTTCGTCCGTCTTTACGTCCTGAGTTCAAATTCCACCGTGGCCGACTTTGCCTTTCGGGGTCGATAAAATCAGTACCAGTTGATCACTGGGTTCGATGTAATCGACTTATCCGCTCCTCTAAAGTTGCTGGTCTGGTGACAAAATTTGAACATCCACGCGGTACCTACAGGACATATGGACACTACCTACATTACACATTTACAGTGCTCACACAATAGGTCATGGCAAGTAATTTTTAACTTCCCCACTCATCACCCAAAAATTATATTCCTATAAGGATGTAATCGGTATGTCTTTTTAAGACCCTGGAAACAGAATTTCTTAGCAGAAAGGAAACATTGCGTTCGAGTTATATTGGAACTGTCATCAGGAAAAAGTTTAAATTTATTCCTTATAAAAGTTAATTTTATTTCAGTAAACATAACATGAATTTTCTATAGGGTGGAATATCGAAAATAAATCAATAATACCTTGACACAACGTTTGGATACTACTGATATTTATTTTCATTGAATTTTGAAATATGGAGATCACTGTCTCGTTTGGAAGTAAGATAGATAAAACGAAATACTTTCAGGTATTTTGACTTCTGGTCTTTCTTTTCTCAGTCGCCTTTCTTCTAATAAATTCCTTATCAGAAAGAGCAGAACTAAATTGTATTTCTTAAAAAATGCTTTGAAGAAGTAATTTTCTTCCTACAGACTTATACTTAGATTAACAGTTTTGTTTTCTTTGATTGCACTGGCTGCTTCAGTTAGTGGTCGGAAGCATTTCTAAAAATACAGTAAAAGAAATAAAGTCTTTTTTTTCTTCTTTTTCTTTCTTTGTATTTACTTCCATTTAATTTGCGTGAAATCTTTCCAATTATACCATTAATGTTCTCTATAGCACCGAGTCACATTTCGGCAGTTAGTGATACGTAATGTTTTAAATGACATGTAAATTGAAATACATTTTTAACATCTTCTGCGTTGAAACTAGCAATCTAATCCAAGTAATAAATTGACAGAATTCAAATGATTTTTCCTACCAATTGAGTTTAACACGAGTAAATGAGCAGACGATGTTTAAAACGAAAAAAGAAACATCACAAATACATCATGATTCATAAAGAAATTAATAATAAACTTGTTAAAAAATAGACAGTAATTCTAACGTACAAGTCGTGTAATTATGGTAATTCTAATATATCTATACGAAAGCATTCTTGTAGATATTCCATGATGTTCAGGTTTCATGCATCTGTGTTACATCTGCTATTTATATTGCAGTTTCAGATATCTACACCAATATAAATTTTTGATTATTGCAAATACTTTTGTCCAACTAAAATTTTATTATTCCAAAAGCTAAAGGATGCGAATCAGGAATGTCTTCTTGATATTTCACGGCCAGGTCAACTCCTACGCGTTGTCTTCGTAATAGCGTATTATTGTAATAGCAGTAGTATTATTTGATGTTGGTGTAGTAGAAATGGCAACAGTAGTAGTAGGAGGAGGAGGAGGAGGAGAAGAAGAAGAAGAAGAAGAAGAAGAAGAAGAAGAAGAAGAAGAAGAAGAAGAAGGCTTATGATGTGAACCGTATCAAATAATTATGAACATTATTGTATGCATACGCACACACACACACACATACAACTTAGTGTGCATGCACACCAGAGGCTGAGATCAATCTGTACCAAGCGGCTTCACTCTGCGAGCTTTAGCTTCGTTACTACGGCAACAGTCCGGATACTTATTGATCAGTCCACGTATATACGTGTGTATGTGCGCGTGAACGTGTGTGTACCTGTATGTTTGTGTCTTTGTGTGTGTGTGTGTGTGTGTGTGTGTGTGTGTGTGTGTCTGTGTGTGTGTGTGTGTGTGTGTGTTTGTGTGGTTATGAGTGCGCTTGTGTGAACGCGCGCGTGCGAAATGAAGCTATGACAGAAAAAAAGAGACAGAATAGCAGAAATGAAAGTATAATAATTATGAACCTACAGTGGCAAAAAATTTCCAAGAGATTACGCGTAATTATATTTTAGAATCAGATACAATCTTCAGAGAAGATTATCGAAGATTATTTGCTTAATCTGAAACAAATTGCATAAAAGCGAAAGAAAAAAATGAGCTCCGATTATGTCGCGAAATTCTCCTTGCATCAAAAAATGTCTCTATCTTAGAAGGAAAATATTAATTGTACGTGTATGACAACGGTCGGTGGAGGGCGAAAATAGTTTTCTTGAATACTTTGTTCTCTAAATATCTTTACGATGGCGATAAAGATCTTGAGAAATATAAAACCTACTTTCTTTTATAAACCTAAAAGCTTGTAATAACTGAGCAAGTCTTGGTGTGTGTTTGTGTGCGCGCGCATTCTTATGTGCGTGCATGTGTGTGAGTATTATATACATGCAAGAGTCTTATGAGATTCTGCTTTATTATTCTGACTGACCAGTCGCAACCTATACGACATTACAGTATGTCGGCAACTTAATATATACGCACCTTCTTTGTATTGGGTAAATTCAGGTTTAGCCCCTCCCCTCGTCTTTCCTTCGCACATACTTTCGTCGTACGATCTGTTCATTTAGACTAATTAAGACGTGCTTTATGAACTACAAGGATGTCTTGTCCGCCCACCACACACATAAATATTTGCATATATGTGCGTGTGTATGTGTCTTTCTATATCTGTTGATAGATAGATAGTAAGATGGATATTCACACACACACACACACACACACATACGCATACACACACAAATACACACATATATATATCGGAAACATAAGAAAGGACTGAAAATTCGCTAAATTTATATATACAGTATATACATATATATATATATATATACACTTATATATATATTTATATATATATACACACACACACTTATATATATATATATATATAAATATATATACACACACACACATTTATTTGAAGAAAGCTAGGTTTATTTTTTTAACATAGAAGGTAAATATTTTTTCCAAATACTTATGCACATGGAAGTAGTAATACAAAAATCTGTTTGCACATAAAAATGATTTCATATAATAGTTTTGCTGAAAAACCATTAGTGTATGTTTTCACAAAGTTCTACAGAAACAACACAAAAGAGAGAGTGAAGGAGACAGAAGAGAGAGAGTGAAAGAGAGACAGACAGAATCATATATTAAAGGTTTTCGTATAAAAAGAACGATCTTCGTATAAAAAAAAACTTTCTCTGAATAATTTTTTGAGAATGTTGCAGCCAAAAGCGGTTTTGCTGTAGGAGAAACATCCTATTTCACTGACCACAACAGGTTTTTCGCTGGTGCTTACTTCAACATGTGTTTTTGGAATGCTTTTTAAGGCCATGTGATTAGCGATATAAGGAGTCATGTCACTTGCAGTATTTCCATGAGAAGGGATGTAACTCATAGTTTGTGTGCTTTTTATTGCTTATGTTCTTTCAATAAGGGTATATGTTAAGGCAGCGAGCTGGCAGAAACATTAGCTCGCCGGGCGAAATGCTTATTGGTATTTCGTCTGCCGCTACGTTCTGAGTTCAAATTCCGGCGACGTCAACTTTGCTTTTCATCCTTTCGGGGTCGATTAAATAAGTACCAGTTACGCACTGGGGACGATATAATCATCTTAATCCGTTTGTCAGTCCTCGTTTGTCCCCTCTGTGTGTAGCCCATTGTGGGCAGTAAAGAAACGTTAGCACGCAGGGCAGTAAAGAAACGTTAGCACGCAGGGCTAAATGCTTAGCGGTATTTCATCTGTTTCTATGTTCTGAGTTCAAATTACACCGAGGTCGACTTTGCTTTTCATCCTTTCGGAGTCAATAAGTTAAGTACCAGTTGCGTACTAGGGTCGATCTAATCGACTGGCCCCCTCACCAACAATTTCGGGACTTATGCTTGGAGTAGAAAAGAATAAGGTTATAACATTTCTTACGGCCGTTTCCGCTTCCAACGGCCATAAGAAATGTTATATCATGCTTTGTATTACAAAATAATCAACCGATCTTGGTCAATTTGTTTGTTTGTTAATCAAAAGTTTTCTCCATTTTCTGATTATTTAAATTTGATTCCTGATAAACGTTTCTTTATCCCTTTGTTACCTGTACCCTATGAGCATAGTAAGAACAGATACGATTATACAGTTCTATATTTAAGAGATGAGGAATTATTTACATTATTTACATTATCTACATTTGACGGATATTCGTCCTCATCTTGTTTGTTGTTAACACAACGTTTCGGCTGATATACCCTCCAGCCTTCGGGCATATGGCGTAGTGGTTAAGAGCGCGGGCTACTAACCCCAAGGTTCCGAGTTCGATTCACGGCAGCGACCTGATTAATAATATTAATAATAATATAATAATAATAATAATAATAGTAACATCGATAGGAATGAGAACCCAGGTTCGAAATTTCCCCAAGACACCTGACGAAGGCTGGAGGGTATATCAGCCGAAACGTTGTGTTAACAACAAACAAGATGAGGACGAATATCCGTCAAAATGTAGATAATGTAAATAAGATACGATTATCCCCTAGACGGTTATTACAACCCCTAACTCTGCTTATCTTATATATATATGTGTGTGTGTGTGTGTGGAGGGGGGATTATCCTCGTTCCAACGCCTCTGACATAGCAGAACACGTTGATGTTAGTACCAGAACAGTTGTCAGGTACCTCAGCAAACTTGGTTACTATGGCAGAGCAGCAAGAAAGAAGCCACTTCTTTGACCAGCCAATAAGAAAAGATTGGGCCAGTGAAATGATGGAGAGGCCACTAGCATTTGGGGACACTGTCATATTCTCCAATGAGTTCAGGTTTGCTGTTTTCTCTGGCAGTGGTCGAATATGGTCCTGGAAACTCTGTCACCAAGAATTTGACGTAAAAGATTGCTGCGAACAATGAAATATGGCGGCTATTCTGTGATGGTATGGGGAGGAATTTGGAGCAATGGCCAATCAGAGCTGGTGGAGTGTGAGGGGAACATAAACTAAGATAAATATAAATTCATATTGCAGAAAAGACTCCTGCCAATCTTCTCCAGTGGTGAAATGATTAAACAAGACTCTTTATCTATGGAAGATGGGGCTCCTTGTCACACGGCTAAAATGACCCAAGGTTTGTTGGATGAGAATGGCATTAAAAAGCTTCCACAGCCACGACAGTCACCAGATATGAATCATATTGAACACCTCTGGGACATAATGGACAGGACACTTCATAAAAAGAACAAGAAAACATCTTCAAAGCCAAATCTTTTGAGATTACTGCATGAAACTTGGCAAGAAATTCCTCAAGAGAATATTCATCATCTGATCATTAACATGCCTAATAAGGTCCTTGCATTGAAAAATGCAAGAGGCATGTCTACTAAGAAAAAAATATAGGGCAAAACCTAACATTTTATTCCTCCTAAACCAAATCATGTTAAATTAATCAAAATCTATCATCTCCAACATTTTCGATTATCTCCCTTATACAGGAAAAAAATCCCTGATTACCTTCCCCTATCTAGAACTCCATATTAAACACCGGAGCGAAGACATGTTACGATACAGGTAGAGAAATTTGAAAAAAAAACACGAAACCGGTTATTTCTCCAAATACAATGTTTCTATACTCAAAATTTTATAACATTTTTCTAACATAACGATTTATATATATACTTTAACCATATAACACAAGCCTTCTGTAGTTTTTTTACTCTTGTTTATCTTATATATATATATATATATATATATATATATATATATATATATATATATATATATATATATATATATATATGCATGTATGTATGTATGTATGTATGTATGTATGTGTGTATGTATGCAAACATGTATGTGTGTATGCAAACATGTATGTATGTATGTAGTACTCCAGGCAAAATGCTTACCGGCATTTCGTCCATCTTTACGGTTTGAATTCAAATTCAGCCAAGGTAGACTTTGCATTTCATCATTTTGTGATCGATAAGATATATGTGCCAGTTGAGTTCTAGAGTCAATGGAAAAGACTTACCACCACCACGAAATTGCTGGCCTAGTGCCAAAATTTAAAGCATTACATTAGCAAAAAATGTTAGTGCCATGAACTGAAAAAGGAATTCTCTAGTTTGCTTAGAATTAACTATAAAAGCATAGATGTCTACAAAATATCTTCTATACTAGATGTTGCAGCTTTAACTATTCACTTTTCCCTTTCTATTTTATTTCCTTGTTTTCGTTATCTAACCCCGTATTTCCTCTGATTCACTTCCATATCTGATATAGTGAGTATTGACTAAGAAGTACCGCTTTTAAAACTCATTTCAGGTTTCAAGTGATTTTAACATATCATTTGGAGTTTCACAATAAATAGCTTAACTGTAAATTACAGCAGGGACTCAAATATGTAACATACTACTAAAAGTAATATTATCGACCACATACTCAATGTATGTGCACTGTTTGTTCGCCTGTAAGCTGCTTCTTTAGCACGGTGGGGACAACTCCCTCAAAGCGCCGGGATTTAAAACATCTGAAAGTCAGACAGACGAGACAACTCGCCCCAAATCTCATTCAGGAGCGCTGGACATCGATATTTAACCATTTTTGTGGTTTATCAACATCAAGTACATGAACCGAACTGAATCGTTAGTCTATGACAATATACAAATAACGTAAAACTCCATTTGCTGGTATACACGACGATGTATACATAGGAATAATTTCAAATATGAATTAAGAGCAGCGCTAGTGTTGTAAACATTATCGAACACACATACTTAATATAAGCTCATCGCTTGTTCGCCAGTAGGCTGCGGTTGAATGCGGTGGTAATGACTCCTTGAAAATGCCTGGTGTTAAAATACCTGAAAGTCATAGACAATTTTGAAAATTTTAAAGAAGAAATTCAGTCAATGCTACATCATAAGTAAATGATTTTAATGACCATGTCTCTATCCTTGAGTGAGATGTAGCTCTCAAACTCAGAAATTCTCGATACAATCGAGTTCTTTGAATGATCCAGTTATTCTGTTCACCTGCGAGATATATTTTATTGTCTCTCTAGAACAGACACCCTCACTCTCTATAGTAACAAAGGTCCATATTTTTAGAAGTTTGAGTTATGATAGTTGTGACGTTTATGCCTTTCCCAAACATGAAATGAAGCATAGTAAAATGACTTCAATATCAAGTAAAAGTTAGTAATAATCATGGGAAAGTAAAAGAAAAAACGCCTAGTATCCTTTATCCCTCCCACTTTCCCTCTCCCTTTCTTTCTTTCTTTCTCACCCTCTATCTCTCTTTCCTAACTCTAAAAGATTTTTCGTAACTGAAGGGAAAATTAAGTCGTGCCTTGAAAAGCCTAAATATAAGATTATAGGAAAGAAAGAGAAATTATTACAAGAGAATAGATAGTGAAGAGCAGAAAGACAACTATTGCAAAATACAAAATAAAATGCCTTGGAAGGTTGAAGTGGTGATCAAGTCAGAAAAAAAAGAAATAGGATTAAAAAATTTGAAGGACGCAATATCAGACAGTACCTCACTAAACCAAGAATATGGTGAATCACAGCAAATGTGCAGTCAAAGAAAGAAAGAAAGAAAGAAAGGTAAAAGAGAATAAGCAAAGCTTCAACATCCAGTATTGAATGAAAATGAAACAACAGTGAAAACCTAGAGATGAATGAGTCATGAGAGGATCAGAATATGAGCTAAGCAAAGTAGTTTGTTTAAACCACCCACAATTGTAGGTTACATTTTGAAATATGATTTTATTTCGTTTGTTTCAACGTATTTCAAAAGAACACCATCCGCTAGAGCGTATGTAAAATAAACAACAAGGGGAGTCTTTCCATATTGAGATTGCTCTACTTAAAAACTACCTTTATTATATAGAAAATTACGTCCTATCTTATACGTAGTTTGCTTACATACTGTCAAAGCTATTTATCGAAAGTAACGTCATCTACGGAAGTGTGGTCAGGAAAGCTGTCTGGATATAATATAAACGAAATCGTGTAAACATCATAAGATTTGTGCACAGACTAGAACTAAGACATTCTGGCTAATTAAATTTTATGATTCAACGCAGTAAAACATTTGATTGATCGTGATTTTCCATAATTATATTAATCTAACATTTTTACTGTCTGTAACCTAGTATGCTGAATCTCCACAAAAACTAAGATGTGTACCACTCTTGGTACGCATTTTCTTTTCAAGCAAGATCAGTATGTGTGTGTGTGTGTGTGTGTGTGTATATAATTAATAATATCAGGGTAATAAAAATTTTAGAAATTTCTACCACCAGTGGCCTAGCGTGTAGAAAAATTAGTCAATAGACTATATGTTAATCATATAAATACAGTGTACATTTAAACACATAACAGGTATCCGTCATAGGATTCGTGGCATGCTAGAAGGAATAGCCAAAATCCAAACCACTGTTAGGGATAAACTTCGAAGGGAATGAAAACTAAAAACATTTACCATCTATCTCCTGGACCATGGTTTCTGACTTATTTTAACTATTTTCTGACTAATTTTCATTCCCTTTGAAGTTTATTCCTAATAGTGGTTTGGATTTTGGCTATTCCTTCTAGCGTGCCAGAAATCTATGACGGATACCTCTTCTGTGTTTCATGCAGAAAAATTAGTCAATAGACTATATAGTCTATTGACTAATTTTTCTGCATGCTAGGCCACTGGTAGTAAAAATTTCTAAAATTTTTATTACCCTGATATTATTAGATAATTTTTTCTGGACAAAATTATCGAAGTAACGCCGGCATTATTTTTATTTTGCTGCTGACGAAAAACTGCGCTTGCGCGGCGGATTTGAAAAATAATGTATAAGCACGGGGCACATGCTGGATTGCCTCGTACTTATATGTTTCATATAGGCATACCTGTTGATGAAGACTTCGCCTAGCAAATTATTATATTTGCTAAAAAAATAGTCAGAAACCATGGTCCAAGAGAAAGATGGTAAATGTTTTTATTTTTCATTCCCTTTGAAGTTTATCCCTAATAATGGTTTGGATTTTGGCTATTCCTTCTAGCATGCCAGGAATCCTATGATGGATACCTCTTATGTGTTTAAATGTACACTGCGTTCATATATATATATATATATATATATATATATATATATATATATATATATATATATATATATATATATATATATACATACATTATTTGATCTATACAATATAAAGACTTACCACCACCGGCCTAGTGCCAAACTTTAAAGAATGACATTCGCAAAAAATGTTAGTGTCATGAACTGAAAAAAGAATTCTCTAGTTTGCTTAGAATTAACTATACACGCATAGATGTCTACAAAATATCTTCTATACTAGATGTTGCAGCTTTAACTATTCACTTTTCCCTTTCTATTTCCTCTCCTTGTTTTCATTATCTAACCCCGTATTTCCTCTGATTCACTTCCATATCTGATACAGTGAGTATTGCCTAAGGAGTACCGCTTTTAAAACTTCTTTAGAGGTTATTATTAGCAGATCTAGGCTGGTTTTTATAACATCCCTCGTATCTCCAAGCAATCTCCTGATTTTGAGTAAATGTTCTATTCAATTTGCAAATCATAATGCCGGTACAAGAAAAATCACGAGAAAATTCGAGGAAAGGGTAGATGCAGAAAGTGAAAGGGGAAATAAAATCGGTAAAAGAAATGACAAGATCTTTTGTTGTAACTCAGGAAACCCTGAAGCTTACCTACTTGACCAGAGATATATGATAAACTCCGGCGTGTATGAGGCAGAAGTCTCAGCAACACTTCGAGATAACCTAACCGAAAAGAAAATGACATCGGGTTATGCGAAGGCGATTTAAAAAGACCTTATGCAAGCCACCTATCTTCTTTTCAGCATGTCAATAAAAGTAGAGCCACTAAGTTGGCTAACCACGTATGGCGTTTGAGGACCAACTGATCACCACATACAATCGAGTGGAGAATTGTAAGAATCTATGCCATATGTTACTGGATCTAAGAAATACAACTTTTGCATAGCTAAAAGATCGCATATTCTTTTTAAATCTAAGAATCCCACTACACTACTGAATTTCAGATCCGAAATTTTTGACAATTACAAACATAAGGACAAATTTCTTTTGACGAACAGGAGGATACCACTCTCTCCGGATTGAGCAGCTATCTCGCAGACTTTGGATCACTCTCCGCTTAATTATTCTACAACAACAAGCTTAATCATGGCTTTGCGGTGAAATGGGACATAATTCTGATTCTAATTTATCCACCCTTTCACTTTTTGCACCTCCCTTCTCGTTTTTTCTCGTGATTTTACGTATACCGGTGTTCTGTTATGAAAATTGAATAGGCCTTCTCCTTAGAGCCCGAATATTGCTTGGAGACACAAGGCGTGTTATAAAAAAGCTGCCTAGACTCGCGTCTCCAAAGCAAGAAACTATTAGTAGCTCGTATCTTTATACTGTGTACATTCAATAATATTTATCGGTCACTGGATGGAATACTGTTTTTGTAGACCTTAAATTTATATTGCTACAAAATATTTAACAAACAATTAAATTGACAAGTTCTCTGTTGAAAGAAAACACTTTCAGCTTATAGTCGACTAATGATTATTCATTCGTCAATTTTCAGTACAAATACTTTCTGAGAAATGCAATATGAAATAAAGTAGACGATTCCCACTATGTTTGTTGTTGTTGTTGCTGTTGCTGTTGCTTTTGTTGCTGTTTTCTATGTTCTGTTGTTTTTGTTGTTGTTTTGTTATTTTATTTATTGTTGTTTTTGTTGTTGTTATTGTTTTTGTTGTTTTGTTGATTTTATTTTTTGTTGCTGTTAGTTGGATGATGCTGTTTATTTGTACATTGAACATTTCGTGTAATAACTCATAGAAAGAGTTAAAATCGAGGTTGTTAACTAATAAAACACGTTTTAATGTTTGCTCTTGCTACTTTTAGCGCTTATCTATTTTAGAAATATTCACATTTTCAACGGTCATTGAATTTAATATACAGCCTTGCTAGCAGGATACGAACAGCCATACCATTTAACAAACTGCCCGATTCTGTATTGATCTGACCATTTTCTGATTTCATATTGACACATTATTTACCAAGTAGAAAATATTCTCAGTTTCTTTACAGATTTATATTGGCCCACAAGTCTATTATAAATTTTATCTCACTACTTCTAATAGAAAATTACAAATATTTTTCAGTTATTGATTTTGTCTTTGTTTCGTATTTTAAAACACTTTTCCCCTATTATATACTGAATTAAATCCTAAAAGAATCCATTTAACTTGCATTTCATGGGAAATTGTAAATTTAATTTCTTTCATTTGATATGAAATAATGGTTCTTTATGAATCCAAGTTAATGCTACGAACTATTATATAGCAGCAATAATTGAAACTACTTCAAAAGAATATAATTTTCTATTCAATTGAGAAGATGGCTTATAACTATCTTTTATTCTTTTTTAAATCATCTGAAGTAAAACTTCAAAAAGTGAAAATAACTAACAGCTTTAAAACAGCCACTACACATATTAATGCTATTGTATATATGTGTATGTGTGCGTGGATGGGTGTCAGTGCGTGTTTGTATTCCCACTAACGCGTGGCTTTATCACTAATTTCTTCTTATTTTATACCCGTTTTCTTCCAGTTGAATTAAGGAATTAAATTGGGGGACGAATTACTTTCTAATGAATATTTTTCCCTTCCTGTTTTTTACCGGTAGATAAATTATATTTCAAAGATCTAATAAAACACAAATACAGACCCTGGTTTTATTTATTTCTAATACTCTAGTGAAGAATGAGAAATATCAGTAAATTGAAAATTATTGAACTTTTGTTCCCTTTCCTTCAAAACATAACGCATGTATGAACAATTCCGTACCAAGTGAAGAACACCGGAAATTACCAATTCCGACGACATGTTCTTAATTCAATATATTGGTTCTAATCCCATCAGTGTTGATTGAGTATTTTGTTAGCAGGGTCGATTAAATAAGTAGCAGTTTCCTTCAAAATAATGTGGAAGGGTTAATATAATTCATTTGTAAGGAATGAACCAAATTACCTATATACTGAACTGAAAGTGCTAGATGCTATTGACGGATTCGAAAAGAAATCTTCAAGAATTTCAGTTGAAAATGCAGTTTTCTGGAGAGTATGTGGTATTAGTAAACGCTCTTTGATACCTCTATTGAAAGACGATACTCTGATAATCAATCTTGTGATAACTGATGTTAAAACAGTGTTATCATTTTAGTATAAGACAAACTCAAGGATATTCAATTAACATGACAAATGTTAATAATACCACAGTTTTTTTAGTTGGCTACTATCACAATAAGGAAATGGTGAAATACAGCCTTCATCTAGTATGTCACTGTCGTGTTCTTTCATTGCTAGTATATAACGGAATAAATACTTTCTGTCCCAAGAAGTTGTTAACCTAATAGGAAAATATAAAGTAAGTCCTATGTTCACGGTGGCCGCAAGTGAACTCAACTGCCGCCACCTTAACTATTAAACAACATATCGATAAGTAACAGCAGATATAGATAAATCTATACTCATCCCAAGAACTTGCGTTATAAATAGATCTTGTGGCTAGACATTTCATAATAAATGATAGGATTCACTGATCCAGCAACACATTCGTCGGTCCATCCATATATAATATATGTGTATGTGTAGTTAGGTATGTACGTAGGCATGTGTGTGTGTATGTATGTATGTATGTATGTATGTATGTATGTATGTATGCATGTATACAGACATAGACATACATATTCTCGATCGGTGCAGGGTGGTCGAATTAAAAAGTTTGCTTCTCAACCATGACATTACATGTTCGATCACACTGCGAGGCATCTTAAGAAGATGCCGTTTTACATAGACTTAGATCTAGTCGTACTACTTGTATAAAACTGCCTAGATGGAAACTGTGCCGAAACCTGTCAGCTGTTTCAACCTGAGAATCACCTTAAGTCGAATTGTATCTACAGAATGGTCAGACACTTATACACTAATTCTATAAGGTGGGAGATTATTTAATCAGGAAAAATTGGATTTTCATAGTTGAAACCGACAGAGAACCATCCACCCCTCCATGTATGTACTTATATGTGTATGTATATCCATCTATCTATATATATGTATGTATATATATAGAGAGAGAGAGATAGATAGATAGAGAGAGAGAGAGAGAGAGAGAGAGAGAAAGAGAGAGAGAGAGAGAGAGAGAGAGAGAGAGATGTATTAATGGGTTTAATGTTTGTTTTTATGTTCATTTATTATAACATAATTTTACATTAATCTGATTGGTTATTCTAAACTTTTGTGGCGTACGAATTTATTATTCGCATACAAGAACGTTGTTGACAGTAACTTCGAAGTTTCGACCAGCTAAACATACATATATATATATATATATATATGTATATATATATATATATATATATATATATATATATATATATATATACATATATATATATATATATATATATATATATATATATATATATATATATATATATATATATATATATATATATATATATATATATATATATATATATATATATATATATATATATATATATATATATATATATATATATATATATATATATATATATATATGGAGGCGCAATGGCCCAGTGGTTAGGGCAGCGGACTCGCAGTCGGAGGATCGCGGTTCTGATTCCCAGACCGGGCGTTGTGTGTGTTTATTGAGCGAAAACACCTAAAGTTCCACGAGACTCCGACAGGGGAGGGTGACACCTGTTGTACTCCTTCGCGCCAACTTTCTCTCACTCTTTCTTCCTGTTTCTTAAGTAATGCTGCGATGGACTGGCGTCCCATCCAGCTGGGGGGAACACATACGCCATAGAAACTGGGAAACCGGGCCCATGGCCTGGCTAGGCTTTAAAAGGGCGCATGAATAATAAATAAATAAATATATATATATATATATATATATATATATATATATATATATATATATATATATATATATATATATATATATAAGAATTAAAATACAGTGTACATTTAATACACAACAGAGATGCCTATAATAGGACATCCGACCCGCTAGAAAGAGCAGCCAAAGCTCTACACCACAATTAGAGATAATTTCGAAAAGGAATGAAAATTAAATGTTTTGATTTTTCATTCCTTTTCAAAATTATCCCTAATTGTGGTGTAGAGCTTTGGCTGCTCTTTCTAGCGGGTCAGATGTCCTATTATAGGCATCTCTGATGTGTATTAAATATACACTGTATTTTATATGAATAACATATAGTCTGTTGACTAATTTTTTTTCTCGCTAGACCACCGGTAGTAAATTGAATTTCTAAATTTTTTTGCTATCCTAAGACTTATTAATTATGATAAAATGTATATAAGAATTAAGGTATAAACTCAAATTAGGCAATCATACTCATACATTTATAAATTCGACTTAAAATGCGTATACATATATTAATACCTATCGACATTTTCAACGGCCGTTTCTAGAGTTTATGTCCTGGTAGAAATCTTACAAACCATACGGACAACGTCCTCTTCAAGAATGTGATTTTATGAGGATACCTTTCCTGATGAAAGGGACGTTGTCCACATAGTTTGTAAGACTTACTAATTTTTCTACCTGGACGTGAACTCTAGAAACGGCCGTTGAAAGTGAACTATATTATATACCTTATATACCATTTATATTTTTAAAAAAACACCTAACTCTATGTATCTTTAATCGAAACTCTTAACCGCTCTTAATTTCAGTATAAAGAATTTTTTTGCAGTCCTCCATTTATCACAGTTCCTTCCATACGTATCCTACATGGGTTTCATTTACATGTATTTCATATATATATATATATATATATATATATTATAAATGTTTTTTTTAATATTCAGATGCGCCGATATGTATTAACGCATTTTAGCCGAATTTGTAAATGTATGAATATGATCGTCTAAGTTGAGTTTATATCTTAATTCTTATCTTTTGTCTCGAGTTCAACCCGAGCAATTCTTTTTAGCAGTTCTATATATTTCGTAAGAAAGAACAATAATATATATACATATATATATATATATATATTTATTTATTTATTTATTTATTTATATTTATATATATTTATCTGTGTGTGTGTGTGTGTGTGTGTGTGTGTGTGTGTGTGTGTGTGTGTGTGTGTGTGTGTGTGTGTGTGTGTGTGTGTGTGTGTGTGTCCAACTGGTTGAAAAGCAAGTAAACTGTGAGATCCGACGCTGCATGGTTGTTGCTAATTGTTAGATATCCCCGGGTCAGCCCTTATAAAGCACACATGATAAAGTTCCTGCTGTTACTTTCTTTTTCATACAGAGTGCATCTACGAGTACATAATCCATTAAATATTCTTTTGAATGATTTGAGTGTGAGTTATTTATTTTTGGTTGCTATTTCTAGCGGGTCGAATAAAGACGTCGGCTCTTTTGTTAGCTCCTTAATGTCATTGTACAGTTGCATGGTATTATTCCATTTTTTAATCTGCTCCTGTATATGCCTATGTTCTATTGGTGAATTCAGTCAAACAGCAACAGTCATTCTTCTATTGCGTTTATCCTTGGTAACAGAGAAAAAATGGAAAGACTACATGTTTGAGTTTATTGTATTGTTGATCCTGTTCTTATTCAAGAAACAAAGCTCCTTCACTACTTTAAGCTATCTTAAGCATTAACATGGCTTGCCTTAATCAGTGACATGTGTTAAGTGGAATAGTTACATACGGGTTTCGAAACCTGGTTGTCTCGGCTGTATTGACGTGTGAACACAGCTGATGCAATATGAAAAACATCTAACTCTAACTGAATTAGACAGTCAGTAACTAAAATATCTTTAAAAAAATATCCGCACAAAAGGACGTCTATTTAAGTAAACATATGCATAAATACGTTTATGAATTTGTTTTGCAAGATTCCTGATGTGAAATCGTGTGTTGAAACAGATATTGTTATATTTCGGAATGGTCATTACTTTGTTCTTGTCAAATAAATAGATGTACTACATATTCGTTCTTCACTCGTTTATTATTGTTCTTATTTTATCTAATAAACGAGTCAAGAACGAATATATAGTGCGTGTGTTTATTTGGTAAGAAAAATAAATGGCCATTCCGAAATATAATAATATACGTAAATATTTATATATGTATGTATACAAATGTATATACATAATAATGTGCGCGCGCGCGTGTGTGTGTGTGTGTGTGTGGTGTGTGTGTGTATGTGTGTGTGTGTGTGTGTGACCCAAACTTGATTGGAAGAATGGATGTGAGGTCTAATTACAACATTGGGAGGAAATTATTGCGATCAAATCTTATTTGTTTCTATTTACAACAACGATAAAAAAAAATTGATTTGCAGGAAATTAATGCGAAGGAAACCAACCCTTATTATATGCGCAAGATTTACAAAGCACCGCTATTGACTTCGGATGTTTAGTGCAACAATTTCAAATTAGATTTGTGATTCCGTAATCAATCAATCATAGCTGTTAAATCTCAGAAAATCGCTGCTGTAGGTTTCAATAATTAAATATAAGAAGCTAGTTGATGACATTTGTTAAATGTTTGTATCTTAACACAAATAGTTGAAAAGACGTGGATGAACAGAAAAAACAATGCATGTCTTCAAGGGGAACCACATGATAAACGAAATATATTTAAAAAGCACTATTTAAAAGTTAATAAGTAGCTGGCTAGTTAACCATAACTACCATCGATACTTGTACTTCTTTTATAGACACCTAAAGGATGAAAAGCAAAGCCGACCTCGGCAGAGTTTGAACTCAGACTGTAAGGACGAACAAAATGTCGATAAAGATTCTCCCCGGCGTGCTAACAATTCTGCCAGCTCGTAGAATTTTTTTTTTTCGTTTTTTTCATAGACCATTTAATAATCACACTTTTAGCACTGAGTTGTTTATATTCGAAATTCAAAGCTATCAGGTCATCCCATAAGTTCTGTCTGATTTTACCTTTTTTTAAAAATTGAATGAAATTTAATAGTATTTTAGAATGTCTAATGGAATTAAAATAATTATTTTTATGCATTTGTGTACATTTAAACTAATTACAAAATATTTTTACAGAATAATAGAATTAAAATTTCTTTGATTAAAACCCTTTCTAACATGGAAGTATCCAAAGAGCATTTAAGGCACATAATGCTTTATGAGTACAAAAAGGAAACTCTGCAGCCGACGCGACTCGAAGCAAACACTCAGTTTATGGGAAAGAATGCTTGAATGAATGAACTTGCAGAAGATGGTTTGCAAAATTAAGAAATGGAGATTTCAACCTTGAAGATGAAGATCGAACAGGACATCCAGTTAAGCTCCTTGAGGCATTACTTGTAGAGAATCCTGCATTATCAGTTGAAGAATTGACAATAAAGCTTAGTTCAAACCATACAACTGTTCATCGTCATCTTCAACAACTTCCTAAACTTGGAAAATGGGTGCCTCATGAATTATGTGAAAGCAACCGCAAATCCCGAGTTGACATTTGCTCCTCTCACTATTCTCACGAACTCATTTCACCTTTTTTGGATAGACTTGTGACTGGTGACGAAAAATGGATCTTCTATCGAAATGTTAAACGTCGTAAACAGTGACTTGGTAAAAGGGAAAAAGCTCAACCACAACCAAGAAGGGAACTTCATGGGAAAAACATTTCTTCTCTCTATCTGGTGGGATTGCAAAGGAGTAATTCACTTTGAATTGTTACCACCTAATACAACAATCAATGCTCAAGTCTACTGTCAGCAATTAGAGAGTTTGAACCAAGCTTTGAAGAAAAAAAGACCCGCTTTAGTGAATCGAAAAGGAGTGATGTTTCATCAGGACAATGCGCGACCCCACACTGCAAAGATCACATCACAGAAGATCGACGAGCTTGGTTGGGAAAAAATTCCTCATCCACATTATTCTCCCGTCCTTGCTCCTTCAGACTGCCATTTGTTTCGTAGTTTACAGAATCATGGGGGGGGGGACATAACTTTCGCAAGCCAGGAGGAGATCGAAACTGACATTTTAGAGTTTTTTGCTTTGAAACCAAAAGAGTTTTACATTGATGGGATTAAAAAGCTTGTAAATAATTGGAAGGAAGTCATATATAATCAGGGAAAGTATATTGATGATTAAACTTCAATTAAATATAGCATTTGATCACTTGTTTTCTTTATTCAAAATTGGGACTGAACTTATGGGATGACCTGATAGTTGCATTACCAGAACATTTGCTCACTAATCGTGAGGTTATGGGATAAACCGAGTGTCAGAAACAATATTCTGATCGATTTCAAATAAAGGTAGAAGACACTTGCCTCAGGTGCTACGCCACGAAATCGAACTCGAAATTATATGGTTGCAAAACAAACTAATTAATCACGTGACCATATAAACACGTAACATAAAGAAACAAATATATAAAATGCATCCTGAATAGCAAGATACATCATTCTGTAAACACATTGGACACTGGGAGTTGAGACTTAGTGATATCTGTGAGATGTGTGAAACATAATCCTTTCTGTTGTAGGCACAACGCCTGAAATTTGGAGAAGAGGGATAGTCGATTACATCGACTCAAGTACTCAACTGGTACTTATTTTAACGATCCTGAAAGGATGAAAGGCAAAGTCGACTTCGACAGAAATTCAACTCAGGACGTAAAGACGGGCGAAATATTGCTCAGCATTTTGCCCAGCGCAGTAACGATTCTGTCAACTCGCCACCTTAGATGTGTGGAACATAATAATCTCCCCTGTTTGAAACGTTAAGGACACAGAACGCTTGTGTCACATAACCAACTGGAAATGATGTTTCCTGGTGCTAAATAGCAGTAGCATTCTTCCCTTTCTTGGGACTGCCACATTAAGTTGGCAACAAACCATCACTTTATATATATATATATATATATATATATATATATATATATATATATATATATATATATATATATATATATATATATACATATATATACATATATATATATGTATATATATTTATATATATATATGTGTATATATTTATATATATATATGTATATATGTATATATATTTATATATATATATATGTATATATGTATATATATTTATATATATATATATGTATGTATATATATATAAACGTATATATGTATGTATGTATATATATATAAACGTGTATATGTATGTATGTACACATATCACTGAATGATGTAAAGCTATTCCATACGGATGAGAATTCAGAGTGTAAAGTGACACAACTATATGAAGAAGAAGAAGAAGAAGAAGAAGAAGAAGAAGAAGAAGAAGAAGAAGAAGAAGAAGAAGAAGAAGAAGAAGAAGAAGAAGAAGACAACAGCGGTGACGTTGCTGACGCAGATTGTTTTTCCTTAGAGTAAAAGATGATTATAAACAGGATATAAAGTCCATGAATATCATGAGTTCTTTATTTTATTTTGATTTATTTGTGTTCATTATTTATAGTTTATCTTTGATTGGTGGCAACAGCTTATTGACCTAGCAATTTAATTTCCGGTCAGCCCAAGCGATAATATGAGCTCAACATGCGTCAGAAAAGAATCTACAAAATCTACAAACCGTATTCCTGTTCTTTTTTTTTATCAGTTCTTGTATATTTCTTTTCCTTTTTTTGTACTTGTTTTGGTGCAGCATTTTGTATGGGAAAAATAGTTCATATCGATATATTTACAAATAGTAACGTTGTTGATATATTTTGAATTTTCTTCAGCAGTTATCTGTTTGTAGTTACGTTTAGTCCGTAAGACTATAAACATTTAATCTACAATGAATATTATGTTACGTTGCAGCGCCTTGCTCGATGATAAAATGGAAATGAAAATAAAACCAGAATATCTTTTATCATATGTCTTTTATTTGTTTCAGCCATGAGACTGTGAACCTGCTGGGGCACTTCCTTGAAGAATTTTTAGTTGAATGACTCGACCCCAATGCATTTTTTTACTCCGACTCGCTATACGGGGACGTAAACACATTAACACCGGTTGTCAAGCGGTGATGAGAGACATTTACATAGATATATATGTGTGTTTGTTTGTGTGTGTGTGTGTGTGTGTGTGTGTGTGTGTGTGTGTGTGTGTGTGTGTGTGTGTGTGTACACATACACACTATGGGCATTTTTTCAGTTTCCGTCCTCCAAATCCGCTCACAAAACTTTGATCGGTTATAGCAGAAGACACTTACCGAAGGTGTCACACAGTGGTACTGAACCCGGATTCATATGGTTGGGGAGCAGGCCTCTTACTACACAGCCATGCTTGGAACATATCTGTTGAAATTATTCTTGTTAAGGGAGAGAAACAACGAAAGCGACGAATTCTTAGTCGAATAAATCAACCCAAGTACTTTTTTTTTTTTAAGCCTGATACTTATCCTATCGGTTTTTTTTTGCCGAACCGCTAATGTACAAGGATGTAAACAAACCAACAATGGTTGTCAAGCGGTGGTGCTGGTGGACAAAAACAAAGACATTAACACACACAAACACACACACACACACAACACCTAGATAGATAGATAGATAGATAGATAGATAGATAGATAGATAGATAGATAGATAGATAGATACGACGGGCTTCTTTAAGTTTCCGTCTACTATATTCACTCACAAGACTTTGCTTGACTTTGCTTGACCCTGGGCCATAATAAAAGGCATCACAAAAGTTGTCACCCAGTGCCATTTATGTGGTTGGGAAGCGTGCATGTGGCTGGGAACCAAACTTCTTACCACACAGACACACCTGTGCTTATGCACATTCCCTGTTTTTAATCGGAATTCACGTACGGCTGACTAGCTCCCAATTTCTTATATATTATGCAATGTGCCATGTTTCTCTCCCCGGGTAAACAATGTAACGATCATAATCACTTTATTCAAAAGACATTTAGCGTAAAATTTCATTGTCATAATATTTCTTCAATTTCCACTAAGTGTCATAACGCATCGCTTAGACATTCTATTTTTATTGAGAGTTAATTTTGGTGTGACGTAATTCAAATACGGAATGTGTAGATTTCATATTTCAATTTTGCAGTTAGAAAACAGCACATTAATGCACAAACGAAAGATACGTCAAACGAAAGAAAGGCTAACAATTTCTTCACGTAGCAGCTGTTCAATGTCGGATTCAAATACATAAGAGCAAGCAGTTTGTATTACGTCTTTGGCTGCACGGAAGATGACAATTTTTTTTTTTTAACCGTTCACTAAGAACGAGAATTTCTTACGAAAAACGTTTAGGATTACATAAAACAGAATTCTATTGAACAGTGAATTTTAATCTTGCATGAAACTGGATTCCATTCTAACACTGTATATAAAATGATGTCGCTAAAAATGTATTCATTGTTGCATAAATTTTCTTTCAAGAATTAGAAATAGAATTATCGAAGAATATGATATATATCAGTTTGAAATTGTGGCACAAGGCCAGCAATTTTGCAGGAGGATTACATCGACCCTTGTGTTCAAATGGTACTTATTCTATCGACTCTGAAACGATGGGAGGCAAATTGGACCACGGTGGCATTTGGACTCAGAATGTAAGGACGGACGAAATGCCGCTAAGCCTTTTGACCGATGCACTAACGATTATACTAGCTCGCCGCATTAGGAATATTATATAGATTATTAATTCTCTGAAAGAAGGACTTTGCATGCTAAATCTGTAGCCTCTCTCTAATGTAACATATTTTACAAGTGCGAGTTTCAACTGTATTACATGAAGACGCGTGACTTAGTAGTTAAGGATGTGGATCGATTCTTGGACAGGATGATATGCTATTTTCTCGAGTTTAGTTTGCAGAAAATCTGTACTTGCGGTCATTGCTGTTAATTCTATGATGAATTGATATCCCGTTCAAGTGGGTGTCTTATACTCTGAATTGCTTAAACTGGAATAAGCTCCGATCGTAATGACATTGTAGCTCTTGAAAAAGATTTTATAAACTACGTTATAGACTTACATTTCTACCTGCAGCTAAATATTACTTTAAAATTATTTTATGGTTATAGGGAAGTGAATAATGGTTAACGTTGTTTTACAGAAAACTAAATAATTTATATGATCTACAATTGTCTTAATTTTTCACTCAACCACACATATACAAAGATTGAACTCATCTCCACTATGTACTGCTCCACTTAATATTTAATCATCGCATGCTTTCGCTATACCGTTGTCCAGCAAGCTAATTAGATTATAGAAATAAGGTTTTAAACCGTTTTATGTTTTCGATGAAAGTTCTCTAATATCAGAAAATTGCAGATCACCGCTAAGCATCAATCTTGATGGCCCAATGAGCTGCAGTATAGTGACGATTGTGTTCTGGTAACTCACACTCCGAAACAAATTCATGAAGCCATCATTTCAACTGCTGATCAACTGCTAGTTGTATCTGAGTCGCTCTTTACGTCTTCGACGTCTGATGACTGCCTATTGACTTCTGTTATTTTCCATCTAGTTCGTTCCATTGACGATGGCATGCCGCCCCTTTGAGCGGTCCTTGTGGCCTTGAGCTGATCTCAAAAACTGAATTTTAGGGCTCCTGATACACTTCCAGAAGGTGGATGTCATCTGTCATTGACACATGATAGAAGTCTCTCTCTTCCACTTTCTCAGTAAAATCTTTAACAATTGATCACAATCTCTCGGGATTCTAACTTCCAACGACTTCGCATTCACTGAGGAAATCTTAAAAATAAGGTTTCTGTACTTTTGAAAAATTCAAAAAGGATATATGCAAACAACAATATCAGCTATTTTACGAAGATCTTCATTTATCTGGCAGTCTTTGATTCCAACTTCTAGTATGAACGCGAAGGATGGACCACATTTTTGCCTTTAATATCCAATCCGTCTAGATCTTCTCAGTTTTCTGGAGAATCAATTCCATGCACAGAAATGATTTGCCAAATTCTACCAACAGAACTGAATCAAAATTACGCGGATACTAACACCGATTGATTGAATATGTGTTCGCATGTGCGACTCGCCTCTTCTCTGCAAGTAAGCAATGTAATGGTTAGCGTCTGTCTGGAGGACAAAAAGACGTGGTTCAAAGTTCAAATGAGCATCATATAGAATTGTATCTACGTCGAAATTCCAGTGTAAGTAATCCTTGCTCTGCGGACGGAAAGACAGTGAAGATATGGGGGAACGCACTCAACACCACCTGGAAAGAAGCATAAGCACAAAGCTACAACTGCCGTTCCCTTATCTACAACTAAACATTAACAACTTAGACTGCACGACTAAGATAGGTATGTACAATTACTAAAAAATATCCATAAATGTTCACAGTCAATCGACGAAGTTCCTTGAAAGGAAAATGTGATCAAAGGCATATATATATATATATATATATATATATATATATATATATATATATATATATATATATATATATATATATATTATAGGATTCTTTCAGTTTCCATCTATCAAATTCACTCGCAATGCTTTAGTCGGCCCGAGGCTATAGCAGAAGACACCTACCCAAGCTGCCACGCGGTGGACAGAATCCGGAACTATGTGGTTGGGAAGCAAACTTCTTACCACACAGCTACGCCTAAAAATTAGATAAAGATATATCATAAAAGATAAAGAAAACAATAATGAAGTTAGAACAGATCTGATAATTCATAAAATCCAGAGAATATGTGAAAATGTACTTTCAGTATTTTTATTGCGATTACTTTGCATAACAACGTTAAAAGTTCTTTTTATGGAAAAAAAAAAGTGAATGTATTCGCCTAAAAATTATAGTAGGCGAATGGAAATATCTGGGTAGATGTAAAGTTAATATTCTTTTCTACACTAGGAACAAGGGCCGAAATTTTGGGGAAGAAGGCCAGTCGAATAGATCGACTCCAATACGCAACTGGTACTTAATTTATCGACCCCCAAGAGCAAATACGACCTCCGTGGAATTTGAACTCAGAACATAAATACCGCTAAGAATTTCGCCTGGTGCGCTAACGTTTCGCCAGAACGTCGCCTTGTGTAAAATTGATATTAAACTTGATTATATCCGGTGTTTGAAACGAAATATAAACATTCGTGAAAATGAAACACTTATCAACAAAGAGTTAATCTTTTCATGCTTTTCAGTTTGTTTGTTTTTTTCTTTTCTTTTCAAACTCTGATTGGTAGAAGAAACGTAATAGAAAATTCAAAAGGACGGTATCAAAACCTATTTTCATTCAAAAGGAATTTCACACTTTGATTCAAGAATGTTTTAAGATGTTCCATATAGCAAACCCAATGTAGTCAGACGAACTTTTCCAAAGTATAATTTACTTTGTTTACTATCAAGTATATTAGTGGTGTAACGCTTTTTAACGTAAATATGAACTGGGTAGCAATTCTTATTGACTTCGCAGCTCCGCATAATTATAACTTTAAAATTTTTAATCTAATTCGAGACGGCTGCAGAAATTTTGAGTATTAAATATACAGTTAGTGAAAGATGTATAATTAGGAGGCTTTTGGCTACTGTGATCAAATTAGAATTACAAATTGTTCTTAAGTTGCTTTAAGCTTTCCGTCATAGGAAATTGATAAAATAGAGGTCATATGGATATAATTAAACGTGTGGAATAGGGTGAACGGACATTAAATAATAATAAAATATGTACATAAAATTTCTATGCGTAATCACTGGTGAACACGAATTTTGGACGTACTCATGAAAATATTTTGAACGATAATTCCAAAAATTGCTTCAGTTTTTTCCTTCTCACTTCAATTCAATTAATGAACTAATAAGAAAAAAATCCTAATGCTATTACTATGTTGCATATTCTTAAAACAATTACGATGTAACAAAATGTTTACATTTTTTTCTTTTGTCTTTGATCAGTAAATGTTATTTCCTACTTGTTTCAACCTAGAAATCAAAGAAAATTACTACTATTCCCTGCTAACTTTGCTTTTGTTACCTGGACATCAATGTTTTGAAACTGACCTATTTTCTATTACATTTCGTTACAGATTCAGTGTTGAGTTGCTGAAGCAGAAATATCGTTATACCACAGATTAGTTTGTCAATTGGTTGACCATAATCACTTGAGCATGTCCCTTAGTGGATGATAATGTTTGAAACTATGATCATGAGCAGGAATAATGAGGGAGAGAGATTTTGGGGGGTTCAAATAAACTAACAAAAGTCAAGTTTGAAGAAAATATTAGCCATTTTTCATACTTTCAATGGGTAAGTATGAAATAACACTTGTCACTCAAGGACAAAAATCGAGTTATATATTACACAGTGTTATATATTAATAAATTTCTTTTTTCAGCAGGCATGGCTATGTGGTGAGAAGTTTGCTCCCAGATGAAAGATTGTGTCTTCCAACAAGACTCTGCACTGTCTCATAAGGCTAGGACAACCCAAGCATGGTTGTGTACCAATCTCCATACTCTTGTTCTCTCAGACACATGGTCTCCTAGCTCACGAGATCTCAATTATGTATGGCATATAGTTGAAGGAGAGGTCAATCAACTTCTCCATAATACCATATAATTTCCCAAATTCACCATAACCAACACTCCAAGATCAGTCCTACTGTGTAGCATCTTGAGCGAGTTTCTTCTACCTATAGTTTCGAGCCTACCAAAACCTTGTGAGTGGATTTGTTAGAAAGAAACTGAACGATGCCTAATGTAATAGGTATGTGTTTGTGTTTCTCCTCCTCCAGTACTTGACAACCGGTATTGGTGTGTTTCCATCCACGTAACGTAGCGGTTCGATGAAATCGACCGATAGAATGGGTACCAGGTTAAAAAAAAAAGAAAGAATAAATAGTGGGGTCGATTCGTTTGACAAAAATGCTTCCAGGCGGTGCCCCAACATGGCCGCAGTCTAATGCCTGAAACACGCAAAAGAAATGATAAGACAAAAGATAAAAGCTCACAGTGCGTCGAATTAGAATCTATATTCATCACAACTCAAAAAACATATAAAACATGACCAGTTATTGAGTTCATATGAATATTCTTCTATAGGTACAGGCGTGGCTGTGTGGTAAGAAGCTTGTTTCCCAACCACATGGTTCCTGGTTCAGTCCCACTGCATGGCACCTTGGGTAAGTGTCTTCTACTATAGCCTCGGGCTGACTAAAGCCTTGTGAGTGGATTTGGTAGGCGGAAACTGAAAGAAGCTTTTCCTGTATATGTGTGTGTGTGTGTGTGTGTGTGTGTGTGTGTGTGTGTGTGTGTGTGTGTATGTTTGTGTGTCTGTGCTTGTCCCCCCACTGTCGCTTGATAACTGATGGTGGTGCGTTTACGTCCCCGTGACTTAGCGGTTCGGCAAAAGACACCGATAGAATAAATACTAGGCTTATAAAGAATAAGTCCTGGGGTCGATTTGTTCGACTAAAGGCAGTGTTCCAGCATGGCCGCAGTCAAATGATTGAAACAAATAAAAGAATGAAAGAATATAGGACTGTCATGATTGCGATTTACCTGGACAGGCTGGCAGAAGTTCCAATTTATCATCATGTGTTCATCTCACCTTTCATTGCTTTTTTTTTTAATCTCTCATCTTCCACTTCGTTTAGATTTCCCTTCTTTTTGGAAATCGAACTAAGTGACTGTGGACATAATGGTTTTTCATGTGCTACAACCAAAATCATTAAAATAAGAGAGCATGCCCACTACTAATTCAGAGTACGTCTCTCTTATGGTTGCAACTAGAACAAACGAACACCATGCACCGGGCTCAGTGTTGTTAACTGAATCTATGCAATGTGTTTTTTAATATAAGAGAGAGATCATCAAAAATCCATTGTTTAAGGGTGTTTTTGCATAATTTACTGCATAATTACTCTAAACAGAAACCCTCTCTGTTCATAGTCTTTACAATTTATTTCACTTGATAAGAAATGGTTTCTTATGGAGAATTTATTTTGTGTCAACCAATATTCATTGCTGACGCATTTTTTGTTGCTTTTTTTTTTTTTTGCAACAATCATATTTTGTCAAAAGCTGTTTTCTTCTTATCCAGGGGTCATATTTGATTCTGTTGTTTCAAAGACAAAAAGTATGGATAGTTTGTGAAAGTAATTTTACTGCCAATGAGAAGGTTCACTGTCTTTACTTCGACACGTTGATGATATGAATACGTCACTTTTCCATAGACTAGAGGGATTGTCTCTCACTCTTCTTTCATATTGAAAGAATAACCAAATGAAATTGAACCAATTTTATTGCTATCGTATGAAAAGAATGCATTTCAAATTCTTCTTGGAACTGTCAACGAATAACCAGCATTAGTTTGCCATGTATTCTGCAATAATAAGGCATAATGTTCGATCTACAATAGAGTAAATTCTTAGAAGTTTCTTTCAATTCAAGCTAGTTAAAACATGAGCAATTGATGAAGCTCCTCAACAATCACCGTCACATTATACATTGATGTTAGGTCCCATGTTATCAGACATAACTTATTCAACATCATCATCAGACTTAACCGATTCTTCAAACAACACTGACATATCATCATCGGACCGGTTCATCAAACAACACTGCCATGTCATCACTGGACTGATTCAGCATCACCTGACGTCACTGATTCAGCATCATTGTTTTGGAACATTGGCAGGTGGCTGAGAGATAGAGTGAAAACTTCATGTTGAATGTTAAACACGACTCCTTGTTTATTTTAGGTAGAATATGACTAGTAACTTCAAACAAGTGTAAATAACTACTTTAAATATACATTTTAATTGCTTCCAAGCAAATTTCTTTAAGAAAAACGATATATTCTAATAAAATCACATGATAGCCAAAATGATTTGAAATTCATATTCTACTAAGCTCCAGTATTTTTTCGTTAGCGCAAAAGGGTGAATGACAATTCTTTTTCCAAGTATCTAAAATTCTTTGATTTAGCCCAAGGTAAGAGCAAATCTTGAAATGTTTTAGAACAACAATTGACAAAACGGAATTGTAAATAGCATTCGATTGCCGTGTTTATCCCTTCTGACATTAGATCTCAGTCACACTGTTGATGCAGAGTAATATATACGAAACTGCGCCAATATTCCATGAAACAATATAGTTTATGTTCAACTCTAAGAATAAGAATTTAAATAAAGTACAATGAATACATCTGTCTGGTTCAACAAATATTAGATAGGTGTAGAGGTAATCGTTAAATTTACATCAAACTGACAATGACGCTACGCTATTGATATTGTTCATGCATTATAATAGAATACAATGAAAATACCACAAGAATACAGCAAAGGAAATTGAATAGAAAATAATGGAAATAGACTATTTATATCTAGATAACATTTGAAATAAATAAACGAAAGAGGTGAATGTTTACGCTTGACAAAATATTATTACGTGCATAAATAAAATAATTGTTGGAGATTAAATTTAATATTAACGGCTTACACTGATATGTGTGCGTGCGTGCGTTCGTGTGTGTGTGTGTGTGTGTGTGTGTGTGTGTGTGTAAGCTAATGAATAACAAAAAAAACATGAGTTACGAAATCACTTTCATTAGCTTACTGCTGTTTCTACTATGGTAAGCATTACACTCAGAACAGAGTGGTCGCGCGACATCTTATAGCTTGTTCGCAGGTATTTAAATATTTAAAAGAAATGAAGTGTATGTTTACTGTGCCGAGCATTTAAATACATGTATTTCTATTACATG
>NC_142942.1:36458710-36463710 GCF_046866305.1 Octopus bimaculoides
CAAAGAATTAGAAGAGTTCATGAATATTGCCAAAAAATTCAGCTCTGATATAGGTATGGAATTCAGACTTGATAAATGTGCGAAGGCTACTTTCAAGGCAGAAAACATAGAACTTGATACTACCACAGCTATTCGAAACCCAGACCAATTCGAAGTATACAAATATCTGGGAACCAATGAAGGTGATTGTGTCCAGCACTCTAAAATGAAAGAGAATGGTGGTGGTGGTGGTGGTGGTGCTGCTGCTGCTGCTGCTGCTGCTGCTGCTGCTGCTGCTGGTGCTGCTGCTGGTGATGACGATGATGATGATGAAGAGGATGAGGATGAGGATGATGATGATAATGATGAGGTGGGGAGGTGGAAGAAGAAGAAGAAGAAGAAGAAGAAGAAGAAGTTCATTTTAGTACATTTATCGACGTCAGAGTGCCGAGTCCGAAGTGAAAGTATAAAAGGGCGTAGCTTAAACACCAACAAGCAATGTACTTTAATGAAACACACTAACATATCGGTAGCTTGTATTTTATTGATGCCAGGATGAGAAGATATAGAACAAACAAGATACGTAAGATTACGTAGAGACAGAAGTGAATTTTAGGCAGAACCAGACCCCTTTAGTGAAAATGGATTTAAAGACAGAATCTGGTTTTAAAAGCTTTAATTTATCTCCTTTGTGAACCTGCATCAATAATTAATAGTCTCATTAATACTTTGGAATTCAAATTCAATAGATCTATTATGCATCAAATTTCTATGGAGTCATTTACAGGTGATGTTAGTGAGTTATAATTTTGAATGCTTGTATTTCGCTCCTTCCAAATATTCATACCGTAGCCTCCGGTGTGCAGCAAGCATGCAAGAGTTAAAAGGTAAAAGAAGAGAAATAAAATGCTTAAATGAGAAATAACATGAATATATCATAAGTAACAGTATCAATTAACTTTAGAAAAATCTGTCATCTTATCAATTTGGGGACAATTGAAAGGTGTCTAAAAAGACATATATACCAATCTTTTATCCTTTATTTCTTCCGGTAATTTGACTGCAGCCATGCTGGAGCATGGCCTTGAAGGGTTTTAGTCGAACAAATCGACCCCAGGACTTATTTTATTTAAGCCTAGTACTTACTCTATCGGTCTCTTGCGGAGACGTCCATGCACCAACACTGGTTGTCAAGACGCAGTGGGGGCGTAAACACGAACACAGATACACACACACACATAGATGTATACATGCATAGAAACACACACACACACACACACACACACACACACACACACACACACATATATATATATATATATATATATATATATATATATATATATATATATATATATATATATATATATATGTGTGTGTGTCTGTATGAGTTAGAGGTTAAGCAACCATCTAAGGGATAGTAAATATCCAATATACTACTGGATGTATACCTACGTATTTATATCCAAGTGCTTACAATTGCAGGGCAATATCGCAATTGAATACTAGGTATGGGTGGGGGTAAAACAGAAATTTACCCAGAATTTATAAGGCAAATAAGAAGATGAAGAGGAACATCAGCCTGTAGACATTCAATAATATCTATTTATTAATTGATCACAATCATATGTATGAGTGATTTAAATAAACAAATGAAATAAACAAATAAACAAATAAACAAGTAAATAAATAGATAAATAAAAATAACAAATGAATAAGAATGAGTAAAAAAATACTTTTTCACTCATTTATTCTTATAACTAGGGTTACAAAGAATAAGTCCTTGGGTCGATTTCTTCGACTAATAAAACCCTTTAAGGAGGTACTCCAACATGATCGCAGTTAAATGACTGAAACAAGTAAAAGAATAAAGAATATATACATGGGGTTTCTTTCTGTTTCCACCCACCAAATCCACTTACAAGGATTTGGTCAGACCGAGGTTGTAGTAGAAGACATTGCCATGCAGTAGGACTTGAACCCGGAACCATGTGATTTGGAAGCAAGCTTCTTACCACACAGTCACTCCTGCGCTTAATGTATACCTTTTACTGATATATTTTAAACACTAACTTATAAAGAAATAAATTGGTGAATTTGTGGAGTGGAAATGTATAAAAAATAGAAAGTATCAGATATCTGAGAATTTGGTAAGTAAAAGCCGCGTCTTAATTATGATTATAAATAAAAACAAAAAAGGCAATATGAATTAAGCAGTGTAAGAGGAGACACGTAAGATAAAGTATCACTGAAGAGGTCACAGGATGTGTGAGCAAAAAGCTTTGACGAAGAAACTAAATAATAATAATAATAATAATAATAATAATAATAATAATAATAATAGTGCGACTGTTATCGAATGAACAATATTTCGACACTTCGTGTGTCTTCCACAAGTTCAAAATAATCATCTCAATCTATTTCATTTTGGTAATGTTTAAGGATTGACGTTACTCGTCCCAGAGAGAAAAGAATTTAAGAATTTTCGACCTTGTTTACCAAAATGAAGCGGATTGAGATGATTATTTTGAACTTGTGGAAGACACACGAAGTGACGAAATATCGTTCATTCGATAACAGTCGCACTCTTCCTATTGTTCCTTTACCTTCGGGGGCAGTAACGTCAATCGTTAAATAATAATAATAATAATAATAATAATAATAATAATAATAATAATAATAATAATAATAATACTATAGCTGAAATGAAAACCAAATATATAGTGCATGTGTTTAAATAGCAAAATATAACCATCCAAGAATAACAATGCAAAAAGAAAATTTTTCTATGTCAAACCTTAAAAGCAAGTTTGATGTTTGTTTCTAATCAATAAACGATTAACAGGGGAGTGATAACATCACTATCAAACATAATTAGGTAGAGTAAGTTATATATACATGAGTGGATTAGTGACTATCCGCTCAATTTCCTTCTTCATTCCGGTTGTAATAATGTCATATTAATATGATTTTAGTACAACACAAAAAATACTCAATAGAGCATTAAGTAGGAAAACACTTATTTATATTGATTGATAAGAGGTAAACAAGAATGACATCCAAAATCTAAGTTTTTGTTCGGTTATTTAACTCTATGTGTTAGCTGAGTTGAAAGTAATAAAATAACTTTGGTCATTGCCTGAAAGGTAGATTGCCGGCTTTTGTCTATCATGAGTCACGGTGCGGGGAGGAGAGGTTCATCTATTATATTCGCCAGGAATTATAATTTAATTATATTTACAATTTTAGAATTGGTTTCGAATCCCCGCCAATCCACTGTGGAATTGTCTCAGCAGATGGGATGCTTTCATGTTACAGCTACCTTCACTCAGTGGGTAACGTCCAAAAACTAGCGCATGGGCTTATGGAGGCATGGGTCCCACACACTCTGAATGATAGCGACAAACTCCAGCGATCCACTATCACCGCTAGTTTGCTCGGTCGATACCAGGTTACTCGTGGACGTAACCAGAGATTTCTTCTTTGCAACAATGAAGATTGGAAAGTTCTGCCACATCCATCACGTTCGTATGATATTGCGCCTTCGGATGATCACTTTTTTCAGTCGCTCTCCACCAGTCAGTGAGTCAAGACCCGGGGATTTGTTCAGTCAAGGCATTGACAAGTTATGGAATGTTGGCAAGAAGTCGTGAACAATACAGGAAAATATATTATCTACTTATTGGCTAAACTGAAAAATAAAATTCAGGTGAATTTAAAAATCAAACGAATTTATTTGACAACCCAATACATAGATTACATTTAATATCATGTATTATTACAAAATATTTATGTCTATTTTCATGAACAATGTAGGTACTATATATTGTCGAAATGCAAATAGATTGGTTTCAAATATTGGCACGAGGACCGCAAGTTTGGGAGAGGGTGAAAGTCGATTCCATCAACTCCATTGCTCGACTGGTACTTATGTTATCGACTCCGAAAGGATGAAAGGCAAAGTCTACCTCGGCGGAATTTGAAGTCAGAACATGAAAACAGACTAAATGCTGCTAAGCATTTCGCCCGGATTGCAAGCAACTCTGCCCACTCGCTGCCTTAAACTTATTTCGATTTTCAAGAGAAGTTGTTACTAGTTACTTTTGAAGTTTTCTTTGAACAGTCAGATGTCAGTTCACCTGGAAAGGAACAATCGCTGAAATTAATGCATGCAAGATTCAACAGCTCTAACAACAGTCCTTTATAATCAACTTATGAACTTTTCAGCCCCCTCGTATACATATATATATGTATATGTACACACACACACACATACATTACATATATCAGCTAATGAAATTTATAGTATTACTATTGTTTTTTCTGTCATCTGTTATATACATACACACACACACACACACACACACATATATATATATATATATATATATATATATATATATATATATATATATATATATATATATATATATATATATATATATATATATATTTATATAAGGGCATTACTATACAAGAATGCCTCACGCTAAACTACCATAATAAACACATTTTTACCGAACGCGAGGAAATGCAACTCTCAAAATTAGCCTCTTAAAAACAGACTGAACTATATATCGAATCGATTTCACAGTTATTACAACAATATGTAACTTCTGATCATCAGTATAGTATGGTCAAAATACATAAAAATAAACAAAAGATTCAACATACCAAAACGAACACTTCATGTATCCGGCATAGTACATAGAAGATTGTTTATCTCTATATATCTATGTAAAAGGCGGACCTTTTCGAATTGGATCTCGGTATACGTGTTTTATTTCCGGAATAAAACTCAGCATTGAATATATTCCTGTTATATATTTAATTAATTCAATAATAGGATAAGATCTTTTACATGAACTTATCAAGTAGCTAACGTGAAAAAACCTCTCCCCTTCTTTCTATCTCGCCTATCAAACCATTTTTCTCAACCAGTCGCCATGCTTGATCGCTAAATCCACACGTTTTCTTTATTCTCTCTCTGTTTATTTTCTCTTATTCCTTTCTATTGAAGA
>NC_142942.1:36468710-36506210 GCF_046866305.1 Octopus bimaculoides
AGAATAAGTACAAGACTTACAAAGAATAAGTCTTGGGATAGATTTCTTCGACTTAAAAGAAACCTATAAGGTGGTGCTCCTGCATGGCTGCAATCAAATCATTGAAACAAATGATATTATTATTATTATTATTATTATTATTATTATTATTATTATTATTATTATTATTATTATCATTATTATTATTATTATTATTATTATTATTATTATTATTATTATTATTATTATTATTATTATTATTATTATCATTATTATTATTATTATTATTATTATCATTATTATTATTATTATTATTATTATTATTATTATTATTATTATTATTATTATTATTATTATTATCATTATTATTATTATTATTATTATTATTATTATTATTATTATTATTATTATTATTATTATTATTATTATTATTATTATTATTATTATTATTATTATCATTATTATTATTATTATTATTATTATTATTATTATTATTATTATTATCATTATTATTATTATTATTATTATTATTATTATTATTATTACTATTATTATTAAAGATAATAATAATAATAATAATAATAATAATAATAATAATAATAATAATAATAATAATAATAATGATAATGATAATAAAAACAGAAACAATCCCTAGTAGGTGTCTTAGGTATAATAAAAAAAATATTCAGACAAATACATAACAAAAACACCAGTACTTACAAATATATATAACATACAGAAAATTGCACTGCTGGGCACTGCACACATCCTACACAAAACACTTTCAATACAGTAACCATAAGAGCATCATAGCAAACCACAGCACATACCCAAGGCACACAGAGCTGCGCTCGGTAGTGAAGTGAAAGCACGTTATAAAAATAAAATTACTGAATAATAATAATAATAATAATAATAATAATAATAATAATAATAATAATAATAATAATAATAATAAACCGATAACTTGTTTCCCTACAATTTACAAAGCCTTTATTGCAATAATATCGCTGAGGTTGAGCAAATATCTGGAAGAAAACAACTTATTCCCAGAAGAGCTGAAGGGATGCTGCAAGGGCTCATACCGCTGTAAAGATCAGCTACTGATCAATAAAGCCATAACTGAAGACAGCCGCAGAAAGAAGAAGGGCCAAAGTATAGCCTGGATAGATTACTGAAAGGCTTTTGATAGTATTACCCACACATGAATCCTCGAAACACTAGCCATGAACAAGCTGGCACCAATAATTATAAAATATATAAAACGTTCCATGAATAAATGGCAGTGTTACAGCTCTAGGCAAAAGAGGGACTCATAAAAACTAAAGCCATCTCTATTAGAAGAGGAATATTCCAGGGAGAATATTCACCACTACCTTATTGCTTGGCACTGACACCTTTATCTGACAGGCTTATTAGAAATGGATGTAGATACAACTGTTTGGGCAAAACAATCAACTACCTCTTATATATGGATGATCTAAAACTGTACACTCCAAATGATAAACAACTGGAAACATTACTACAGACAGTACATGGATTTACCAAAGAAATAAACATGAAATTTGGCTTAGAAAAAATGTACCAAAGCAACCTTGAAACGAGGAATACTAGTTAAGAGTAGCAGCACCACACTAAATAAAGCAAATGAAAGCCAACGATACAACACACGCAAATGAAAGAAAATAAAAAAAGAATACTATAGATGAGTCAGATTAATACTGAAAACAGAGCTCAATGCGAAAACTAAGATAATAAGTGTCATCACCCTAGCCGTCTCAGTTATAAGTTACAGCTACAATATTCTTAACTGGACTCTAAATGAACTAATCAAAATAGATAGGAAAACAAGAAAGATAATGACAGGATTTATGATGCACCACCTAAAATCTGACATAGAAAGGCTAAGTATAAAACGTATCGAATGTGGTAGAGGGCTTATACAGCTAGAACACTATTACAAAATAACTTCCATAGGACTACAAGAAACACCTGCTTCAGAAGCAAGGAAAACTAATACAAACAGCCACAAAACACGAGCAAAACAAAAAACTGTTTTTAGTCTTTAAGGAAGCTGACAAATACAAAACAGAAATCATAGTACCTAACAACTATGAAGAAAAAGAAGAAACAGCAAAAGCTGTAAAACAACTGAAATCCAAACTAAAACTGGAGCAGCAACGGATCATGATAAAATGATGGCAAAAAAGCCCCTTCATGGCAAATACTGGGTTAAACTAAACAGAAAAGAAATAGACAAAGTAAAATTCCAACAATGGCTGAGAAGCTCAGGACTCAAAGCAAAGTCTGAAGGATCTTTAATTGCAGCACAAGATCAAAGCTTTCCCAACAGAAATTAACAAGAACATGTAATGAAAAGAAATATAAGTAACTGCAGAAGATGTAGAGATGGACAAGAAACAATAAATCATATTGTTTCTGGCTGCCCAATCCTGACTAAGAAGGAATATATTCACAGATACGACAGAGTTGGGGCGTATATACACTGGAAGCTATTCCAACACTATGGAATAACAACAGAGAAAGATGGTATAGACACACGCCAGAAAAGGTCACAGAAAATTAGAAAGCAACCATACTGTGGAATATGCCAATACACACAGAGAGAGAAATTACGGCCAATAGACCAGATATAGTTGTCAAAGATCACGAAGAAAAAAAATACTTTCTAATTGATGTATTAATACCAACAGATGACAATTTTACTTTAAAAGAAATGGTGAAACTTTCAAAATACAAAGATCTGGAAATAGAGGTAACCGGAATGTGGAGTCTAAAAACAGAAACAAATCTTGTCATAGTAGGCGCATTAGGTGTGATAAAGAAAATATTCAGACAAATACATAACCAAAACACCAGGACTAACAAGTATATATAACATACAAAAAATAGCACTACTAGACACCGCACACATCCTACGTAAAACACTTTCAATACAGTAAAATTAAGAGCATCACAACAAACCACAGCACATACCCAAGGCGCACAGTGCTGTGCTCGGTAGGACAGTGAAAGCACGGGATAAAGAAGAAGAAGAAGAAGAAGAAGAAGAAGAAGAAGAAGAAGAAGAAGAAGAAGAAGAAGAAGAAGAAGAAGAAGAAGAAGAAGAAGAAGAAGAAGAAGAAGAAGAAGAAGAAGAAGAAGAAGAAGAAGAAGAAGAAGAAGAAGAAGAAGAAGAAGAAGCGCTTTTATGTAAACCCTTAGTGGTTAATAAAGAAATCATTATTATGAATATTTTTGTTATTATTATTATATTTTAGTTTGAGTACGGGGTATTTAGTTACTAGCCGGATCTCTACCAGAAGCCTAAGGCTAATAACTTGGTTATTATATATATATGTATATATATATATATATATATATATATATATATATATATATATATATATATATATATATATGTACACACGTGTAGATATATATATATATATATATATATATATATATACGACGTGGGGTTTTCAATTGACGTGTATCACATCCACAAATCCACTAACAAGGCTAAGGTCTGAAACTATAGTAGAAGACACTTTGCCAAAGTATCAAGCAGTGGGACTGAACCCGAAACTATGTGGTTGAGAAGCAAACTTCTTACCACTTTTTTCTATTTAATTGAACACTGCAAAGGAGTATTTTGCCTTCAGCATGCGGGTTTAATCTATTACTGTCACCTGATTGAATTATTTCCCATCACAACTTTCTTTTAGCGTGCATACCTCCAGGTATTTCCCACTACTTATTGTGTGTGTGTGTGTGTGTGTGTGTGTGTGTGTGTGTGTGTGTGTGTGTGTGTGTGCATGAGGGCGGCAAGCCGGCAGAATCGTTTGCATGCCAGGCAGAATGCTCAGCGGCATTTCAGCCATCTTTATATTCTTAGTTCAAATTCTGCTGAGGTCGACTTCACCTTTCGTCTTTTGGGGTCGATAAAATAAGAACCAGTTGAGCATTGGGGTCGATGTAATCGACTTTCGTCCTTCTTGAAACCGATATGTACGTATGTATGTATGTATGTATGTATGTATGTATGTATGTATGTATGTATGTATGTATGTATGTATGTATGTATGTGGAGGCGCAATGGCCCAGTGGTTAGAGCAGCGGACTCGCGGTCATAGGATCGCGGTTTCGATTCCCAGACCGGACGTTGTGAATGTTTATTGAGCTTAAACACCTAAAGCTCCACGAGACTCCGGCAGGGGATGGTGGCGAACCCTGCTGTACTCTTTCACCACAACTTTCTTTCACTCTTACTTCCTGTTTCTGTTGTGCCTGTAATTCAAAGGGTCAGCCTTGTCACACTGTGTCACGCTGAATATCCCCGAGAACTACGTTAAGGGTACACGTGTCTGTCGAGTGCTCAGCCACTTGCACGTTAATTTCACGAGCAGGCTGTTCCGTTGATCGGATCAACTGGAACCCTCGACGTCGTAAGCGACGGAGTGCCAACAACATGTATGTATGCGTACGTAGATTTGTTGTTCTCAAAGTGTTTACAAATCTATATTGCTTAATATCTATAATGGAATTTCAATTCTTGGATTCTTGAGATTATTTTTCGTCTATGAATCGAATTAACGAATGATATTTCACTATCAGATAATTGCTATATCAGTTAATTGCTATTTAATTCATTTTCATAAAATGTTTTTTTCTTATTTTTTATTTCAAATTCTTAGGGAAAATGTTGTTCACAACATGCCTAATATCATTTTGCACAATATAAAATATAAACGAAGGTAGGTAACTCAGGAGATTTTCAATCTGTTTAGGGGAGATAAATGCTGGTGTCTTTAATTTGATATGTAATGTGTGGATGATTTGAGTAATTAATATAAGCATATTTAGTTTTATTTATACTAACATTGGATTTTTATTATTTTATAGTGTTACTCGATAAAGTAATAACCATATATTACAGCTTATTACGATATATCGCTAATAAATTGTCAAATGTATCTACAGAAATAACAATTCTCCCTCAAATCATAACATACATCATTTAGGAAAGAACACGTTATATAATATATAGTAAATACTCGTTAAATGTATGCTGGTCATGGCTGGCTGCTTTTGTTCATAGTTCTGTTTAACCAAGTTAATCAACAACTAAATAGTTATACATAAAAAAGGATAAAGTATTTTTCTTGAACCCTATGGATTCATAAAAGCCGGTTTTCAGGTTTCGTGGTGTATAAATATTTGCCCACTGGATGGGATGCCGGTCTGTAGCAGGATTACTCATTTTTGCCGGCTGAGTGGACTGGAGCAACATGAAATGAAGTGTTTTGCTCAAGAACACAACACCTCGCCCGGTTCAGGAATTGAAACCACAATCTTTCGATCGTGAGTCTAACGCCCTAACCACTGGGCCACACACCACAAATAGTCATGCATAGTCCTCAATTGTTTGCAATAAGTTTCCATTAAGAAGCTCGCTTTGCAAATATGTGGTTTCGGTTGTATAGCACCTTGAGCAAGTGTCTTCGTCTATAATCTCGGGTTGACCAAAGCCTTCGGAGTAAATCTAGAAGTTGTACGCAGGCCTGTCGTAGATAGATAGATAGATAGATAGATAGATAGATAGATAGATAGATAGATAGATAGATAAACAGACAGACAAACAGACAGACAGACAAACAAACAGACAGACAGACGGACGGACGGCCGGACGGATGGATGGATGGATAGATGGATGGATGGATATGTGCGCATGTCTTTGTGCTTGTGCTTGTACCCTTCCACGGCTTCACAACTGATGTTGATTTCTTTACATCCCTGTGAATTAACGGTTCGGCAATAGAGACCGATAGACTTTAATAAAATAAGTTATGGGGTTATTTCTTCGACTAAACCCCTCGAAGCGTTGCCTCAGCGTGGCAGCAGTAAGTTGATGGGGAAAAAAGTAAATATTTAAAAAGGTGTGTGTCTCTATGTCTACATTTATGTGTGTTTGAGAGAAATGTTCGTTTTATATTTCTTAATTTCACTCATTCATTACTGGCGATTTAGGTTTGCAAAACGTTTGCTACTCTATAGCGGCATATAACACACCAATGAATAATATATTGCAGTCAAGCAGTACAATGATTTTTAATAAATCTTTCTAATTTTCGCATGACAGTAAACGGAGAGGCAAGTCGATTACATCGAATGCAGCACTTGACTGATAATATATTTTATCGACCTCGAAAGGATGAGACTTAAAGCTGACCTTAACGGCATTCGAACGTAAAGAGCTAGGAGAAATGCCGGTAAGCATTTTGTCCGAGGTGCTAACGACTTGTCAGCTCGCCGCATTCACAATGGTATGTGAGAATCATGAGAATATAATGTTAATATTTACATCTACTAAGGTGGTGGGCACGCCGGACAAAATTCTTAGCAGCATTTCGTCCGTCTTTACGTTCTGAGTTCAAATTCAGCCGAGGTCGACTTTGCCTTTCTTCCTTTCGAGGTCGATAAAATAAGTTCCAGTTGAGCATTGGGGTCGATGTAATCTACTTACCCCTTCCTTCGAAATTGCTGGCCTCGTGCCAAAATTTGAAACTGATATTTACATCTACCGGGTGGGTGGGGAATACTGATGATTTTTCGAAAATGATTTCTTCCTGGAAAGAATACATTATCACTGAGAGATAAGTAACTTGCCTATGTATGGATTGAGTGACAACGAACTATTAACCTTTTGACAAGTTGCTGACACACTTTCCACTGATTTTTAATATAAGACTATAAACTTCATCCCAAAGAAGGTATATGTCATTGAAAGAAGATAATGGAACCTTAAACTCTGAGGCCATTCACCTCAGATTACCACATTCAGCTCACATTCAATAAGAATGTAAATAGAAGAATTATAATGGAAAAGTTAGATTTGTCAACTACATTAAATCAATCACTACAAACTACATTTCATAACATTTGCCCGAAGACATGGCCATTCTTCAAAGTTAAAGTGTTATTTGGCCATTGTTTCGGAAAAGGAAATTTCTAATCACAACCGTTTTGTCTACTACGGTCATTTCAAGTTTGTTACACACGTTCACCAAACTCACCAGTCAGAGAAAGAATATCCGAAACATTTGGTCAAAGTGTGTCTTTGGGACTTCCCTAACGACGATCTTTGCTGCCACCAAAAACCATTCCATTTAAGATACCAGCGTTTTGAAGTAAACCCCTGCCATTTTACGAGTGCATGAATGACATGTTCATAGTTCTTCATGCATCTAAGAAGAACTGACTGTTTTTCTATGAACGTAAACCTTTCATAAACCTTTCATAAACGTTCTCACATAATACTGTAATGTCATAACTCCCAACTGAAATTATCCATTACCCTCGACTTAACTATTAAATTTTATCTGAAATATCTTCCAAAAGAGTGAAAGTGTGGAGACAAGTGGTTAGGGTGTTGCACTCCCGATCGCAAGATTGTGGTGTCGGATTTTTGGACTGAGCGGAATGTTATGTTCTTGAGCATTACACTTCATTCCACTTTGCTCCAGCAGTAAATGAGTAATCCTACGACGGATTTGCGTCCTAATCTGGGCGGAACGTCATCGCCTCAATCACTTAAACGCCTTTGAAAGTGGATAACCGGCCCTATGAGTCCTCAAACTCGAGACAATTCCCACTTAAATATCTTCAGAAAACGCAACACAAATGTTGGCCAAATGGTACAACACTAGAGAGATATTAGATTGTTTTGATTTCTGCCTGGCGTCAGACATGTTTACAAAGTATGTTTGATTACATCTCAATCTAATTTTAGCCTTGACATGTCCAGTGAAGGACTGCCATACTGCTAACCAGATAAGTGTCTCGGGAGATAACTTACTCTGAAATTATCATTAGTGACCAACTACTACATCCTAGAAATTTTTACTATTTCATGCTCTTTCCAACAAAAGAAACGTGCCTTTCCACAAGAGATAGCTTGTAGCTCCAGTTAATCAGAGTTTCATCTCTTACACCTATTTTCTTCAAAGACAGCATCTCCTTCCATTCTACTGTCTAATTGTTTTTTTTCCCTCGTCATTCTTTCATGTTCGTGTTCATTATCCATCAACAAATCTGGACATGAGTCAGAGTAAATTAAGACACTAAGAGCAACAACAAACCTCGCCCAGCATCAAGTTTTCAAAAACAAACCTCTCATGTTTTCCCATCAACAGATTAGAATACATCACTGAAAGTACTAAGAAAGCTGTATATTTTGACCGTGTAAATAGATACCGCCTTCTTATGGGTTACATCAAGAAGGTTGAGGTGGGGTTGGTCTCTATTGCTTTCAGTTTCAAAGAAGCAATGAAACTATCTATTACTGTTGGACTGAGCTTGTAATATATGCTAACAGAGACCACTACACAACTAATTGATCCAATGCCCGAGAATATACTGGGGACTAACTAAATCTAAGACAGTTGCTACATTACCATGACTGAGCCTTTCCAATGCTGTTAATTGTTTTAAAATTTGAAAGAAAATATTCTGAAATAATTAAGGATATATATATATATATATATATATATATATATATATATATATATATATATATATATATATATGTATGTATATATATATATATATATGTATATATATATATATATATATATATATATATATATATATATATACATACTTATAATATTAACATCATTTGACAGATTCGTTAGCACGCCGAGCAAAATACTTAGCAGCGATTTGTCTATCTTCACGTTCTGAAATCGACTTTACCTTTCATCCTTTCGAGGTCGATAAAATAAGTACTAGTTGAGTAATGAGGTCGATGTAATCGACTTATGCCCCCACCCTCAAAATTGGTGGTCTTGTACCGAAATTTGAAGGAGACGAGCTGGCAGGATAGTTAGCACGCCGGACAAATGCGGTATTTCGTCTGTCTTTAAATTCTGAGTTCAAGCTCGATCAACTTGGTTTCCAGCGGCACTGGCTTCTTCGTCGCAGTGGCCCTGGCGTAGCTCTCCATACTGGAGACACCACCACTCACCACAGCTGGGGGTAAAAATGCAGCGACTCGCGTGAAACGTAACAACGATAATTCCACAAAAAATCACAATTATTCAGAGACAACTTACAGTAATTCACACAGTTTTCACAGAGTAACACAGCAGTATTCACAATAATTCACAGAGACGAAATACCGCTAAGCATTTCGCCCGGCGTGCTAACGTTTCTGCCAGCTCACCACCTTACCTTACTTGTAATATTAATATAAATCATGTGTGTGTGTGTGTGTGTGTGTGTGTGTGTGTGTGTGTGTGTGTGTGTGTGTGTGTAATTTATATTAATGTATATGTGACCGCGCATGACTCAGTGGTTAGAGCGTCAGGCTCATATTCATGATGTAGCGAGTTAGATTCCCGGGCCAAGCTATGTGTTGTGTTGTTGAGCAAGATACTTATTTCAACTTGCTCCAGTTCACTCAGCTGTAGAGATGAGTTGTGACGTCACTGGTGCCAAGCTGTATCGGCCTTTGCCTTTGCCTTTCCCTTGAATAACATTTGAGGAGTGAAGAGGAGAGTCTGGTATGCATGAGCGACTGCTGGTTTTCCCCATAAACAACCTTGCCTGGACATGTGCCTCGGAGGGGAACTTTCTAGGTGCAATCCCATGGTCATTCATGACCGAAGGAGGTCCTTAAATAATATATACAGGGTGGGTGGAAAGTAACTGGGCGTTAGATTCTGTTTGTAGAATTTTCAGTATCACTAAATTCATGACGAAAGCATTTTTAAACAGACAACACTAATGGAGATTTCTTATCTTCTTATTGCCTTATTTCTTATTTTCCCGATGGCCGGTCACTTGACTGTTCAGGAGTGAGCTAAGATAGCAGCACTCTATGAAGTGCGGAATTCCATTCTTTTGGTTCAGAAAAGGTAAACCTGCAGCACTACGTCCAGAAACAATAAAAAGTTGTCATACAAAGTTGACGACCACGGGCATTGTGAACGATGCAAGAAGTGGCCATCCAACCACATTCCAGCAGAGGACGTGGCGACAGTGCAGGAAATGCTTAATTGCAGCCCGCAAAAATCAACAGGTCAAGCAAGCAGCTCATGAAAGTGGACAAAAAAAACACACAATATGTACGGTGTTGCATAAAGAATTGAATTTTCATCCGTGGAAACCCCATTACGTGCAGGAGCTAATACCTGAAAACTGTGACCGCAGAAGTCCAGAAGTCCAGATCTCCAATAAGTCCAGATCTCACGCAATGTGATTTTACTTGTGGGTTTACACAGAAGAGTAGGTGTACAAGACAATGTCTCACGCACCAGAGGACTTGGAGACACGGATTCAAGGGGTTCTCAATGATATCCCAGACAATGTCCTTCAGAAGGTTGTTCATTCCATCCCTGGTCGCATGACGAAACTGGTTGACGCCACTGGTGCTTACGTTGAAATATGAAGATTTACTTTCATTTTCCCCATGTAATAAAGAACATGTATCATTGGTTTCAATGAATTTGCAAAAGGATCATGGATTTTATTACCAATTTTTAATGCCGACTTACTTTTCACCAACCCTGTATATATTGGTTTCAAATTGCAGCACAATGTCAGCAAGTTTGTGGGAGGGTCGATTCGATTTCATCGACCTCTGTACTTGACTGGCACTTATTTTATCCACCCCGATGTGATAAAAGGCAATGTTGACCTCGGCAGAATTTGAACTCAGAATATGAAGATGGATGAAATGCCGCTAAGCATTACGACGTGATAATGATTCTGCCTGCTGGCCGCCTTAAATTTTACTTGATAGTGATATACTTGAAGAGCGGCGGACTGGAAGAACTGTAAGAGCATCGGAAGAAAACGCCTTGCGGTACTTGCCGTTCCTCTTTATGTTCTGAGTTCAAACCCCACCGAAGTCAACTTTGCCGTTCATACTTCCGAGATCGATAAAATAAAGTACTAGTCACTTGATGTAAACGCCAAAACTCCACCCTGAAAAACATCGTTGGCGTATTCCTAAATTAGAAACAATTCATTTGAAGAAACATCATAATTGATATTATTGCTTTGTTTTGTTTTTCTAATTAATTAACGATTTCTTTATGCATGTGTATTTGCGTGTGTATGTGTGTGTGTGTGTGTGCGTGTGTGTGTGTGTGTGTGTGTGTGTGTGTGTGTGTGTGTGTGTGTGTGTGTGTGTGTGTGTGTGTGTGTGTGTGTGTGTGTGTGTGTGTGTGTTCTAATGTATAATCCCATTTTTCATATCTAACTGCTACGAAATCAACTCTGGAGTACCGCCTGATTGTATTTGCCCCATATTATCATGTTATGCAATGGTGACGTGTGGGAGAAGGTTACGCAAGTCCGGGAGGGATGAGGAGAGCGAGTTTCGCGATGGCGTATATTAAATACACTCATAATTAGTGCAGAATTATTTAAAAGAATTTGATTAGCTACAGTTGTTCTAGCGCTCTACACAATGATAACAATGTTTAGGAAGAAAACTACAAACCATTAGAAATTTTGCAAAATATAATCGAACCGTGGAATCGATAAAGTGATCCATTAAATACATCATTAAGTAGAACTTCTTATAAAAGAAAGGAACGAATTACAAATCATTAAAATATATTTCCATATAACAAGCTGAACGCAACACATCCATAAATGACCTGTACAACGAATCCAAGATACCAGGTTATAATACCCCTTAGACATTGAATGGAAGAAATTAATTACGTCAATTGGCTTTAAATAATGATATATAGAATTTGTAATTAAATGTTAAACTACCAGAAAATAAATAAATGCGTTAACAACAAACCAGAATATTAAAGTAAACTTTCTAAATTTATTTTCTTTATCATTGAATCAATACAATCTCCAAACACATCATAACAGTGGCATGATCAATTTAATCCTAAGCTGTGTTACCAATCAGGCAAGAAATGTACACTGACACACAGTTACTGAATCTGATTTCGTTATATAGTAAGTAAGGTGAACCATGTCTTGACTACACAGAATATTCTATAATATTCTTCTTTTCATGGAGATTTATGTAAGCTTTATTGAATTCTAGTGGAGGTGCAATGGCCCAGTGGTTAGGGCAGCGGACTCGCGGTCATAAGATCGCGGTTTCGATTCCCAGACTGGGCGTTGTGAGTGTTTATTGATCAAAAACACCTAAAGCTCCACGAGGCTCCGGCAGGGGATGGTGGCGAACCCTACTGTACTCTTTCACCACAACTTTCTCTCACTCTTACTTCCTGTTTCTGTTGCGCCTGTAATTCAAAGGGTCAGCCTTGTCACACTGTGTCACGCTGAATATCCCCAAGAACTACGTTAAGGGTACACGTGTCTGTGGAGTGCTCAGCCACTTGCACGTTAATTTCACGAGCAGTTTGTTCCGTTGATCGGATCGACTGGAACACTCGACGTCGTAAGCGACGGAGTGCCAACAACAACATTGAATTCTAACTGGTTTGTTGGTCCGATCGTTGTCTTCTATGTAAGGTTTGGGGCATACTTGAACGGGGTTGAACATTGTTACTTAGCAGAAAAGATTTGCAATATTAAGTTACTATAAGTTGCTGAATTGGCAGAATCGTTAGCACGCCGGAAAAATTGCTTAGCGGCGATTTGTCCGTCTTCACGTTCTGAGTTCAAATTCCATCGAAATCGACTTCGTCTTTCATCCTTTCGGGGTCGATAAAATAATTACCGGTCGAGCACTGGGCTTCATGGAATCGACTGGCCCCTACCCCGAAATTTCTGGCCTTATGCCAAAATTTGAAATCAGTATTAACTTACTCTAATACATTGTATGATGAACTTTGTTATCTTATGATTCCGATTTACAGAAAGATGAACGAGACAACCGTAATAGTGATAGATAGATTGGTGTTTTTAGTGGAACACAAATTAAGGAAACTCTTATTAGGTGTTCGATATATAGTCAATACAGCCATGTGTGGAGCTTACTTTACAAAAGAAAAACAATTCAAGCAATACATTTTACTAATTTCAATTCATTTATTTCATTTTCTTCATTGCACTCAATAAAACCTTTAAAATGGCTTCAAAATACACGAACAGTTTGAGACAACAATAGATCAATAAAATGTAAAAAAAATTATCCAACTTTGTAAATAGGCATGAAACAAAAACAATAGGAAATCAGAAATTTTATAGCCTTTCATTACCTTTCTAAGTATAATAACGGCTTCTGTGGAATTCCTAGCACCAGCTAGGAACCTAAATAGTTTTATCCGGAGCTTAACTTTACTCATTGCGATCACGACCTGGAAAACTCGTTAATTGAACTTTAAATCGTATTTAATGGAAGACGTACGTAACAACAGACTAATACATGTATAAACATACATATATGTGTGTGTTAGAGAGAGGTGAAGAAGGAGAGAGGGATGAAAAGAAAGAGGGAAAATAGAGAGAGAGAGAAATGTGTGTTCTGTATCACTGAAGAATAACAATGGAAGTTTTATTGTCTGCTAATCCATATTCTGTCCCTTGAGAGTGACTACTATTTGGCTAGTATATATATATATATATATATATATATATATATATATATATATATATATATATATTATTTTACTTCTTTCGGTCATTTGACTGTAGCCACGCTGGAGCATCGCCTTAAAGAGGTTTTAGTCGAAGAAATCGACCCCAGGACTTATTCTTTGTAAGCCTAGAAGAAGAAGAAGAAGAAGAAGAAGAAGAAGAAGAAGAAGAAGAAGAAGAAGAAGAAGAAGAAGAAGAAGAAGAAGAAGAAAAAGAAGAAGAAGAAGAAGAAGAAGAAGAAGAAGAAGAAGAAGAAGAAGAAGAAGAAGAAGAAGAATTTATGGAAACACATTCGTGTGAAATAGGAAAGAGTAGCTGTATTAGATTATAATGGCATAATTATTCCAGTTTAGGCAGAGAATGGAATGGTTTGTCGCCCGGCAAAGACAGATGCTTCTTTCCATGGAAAATGCGACGTCGGTGGTTTAAGATATTGACTATTTGAATATCCTTCCAAACATCTGATATTCTTTATTACCAACCCTGACTGACGGTAAAACACAATACATTATGGTAATAAATACAGCAAATAAGCTTACTCTGTGTGTGTGTGTGTGTGTGTGTGTGCGCGTATGGACACTGCAATTATATTCTAGTAATTGTTTGAATGTGAATAATACATTGATTGTGTACATATGTGCGTCAAAATCCCATTTTATGCATCCATGTTTAAGTATGTGTTTCTATTCAAATGTTTTTATGTTCGTTAACAGATCAGTTACTGTATTCATGATTCGTTAGGTAGGCACTGATGCTTGGCTGTTCTATGTTTGTGGATTCCAATTACGAATAAAATCATGTTAATTAGTGCACCGATTATTCCTGTCGTCGCTCTAAGTTCAGAAGATCATATTTCTCTTCAGCAGATGGGTTAGTGCTTTCGTTTGTTGGCGCCGTCGTATCAGGAAGAGATGGTTGGTGAAACTGGTGCTATAGAGCTCCATATCACTAATTAATAACACCATATGAATGTCTTTGTAGATCAACGAACTACTCAGAAATAATTGATAAATCTTCATTACCACATCCCATCCTAAAACAAAATACCGTAAAATGGAGCCTACGTTTCCAACTCAATAATCAGACAAATCGATTAATGGATGGCTCTCGTTCGTTTATACTGATTACCCATGTCGTGAAATATATCTTAAATCAACCCCTTTGGGACAAACGACTGACAGGGAAAATTACCTGATATTGAGTCATTCCTGATCCACACATCATCAATCATGTATATTTCGATCGGCTGACGAAAATCAGTTCTCCAGCAGAAACAGTCTGGAAGAAATAAGTAACTGCTCCGTAACCTAACTATTGCGAAATGACAAACACTATACGATTTTGTGCAATACCATTTTTTTAATTACAGATTTACACTCTATTGTTTTGTTAAACTAATCTCGTCTAATTATTCTAAATCTACTAATCGCTATTACTCGATCCGACTGCGTGGCATCTTAGGCAAGTATCTTCTACTATTGCCTCGGGCGGACCAAAGCGTTATGAGTGGATTTGGTAGACAGAAACTGAAAGGAGCCGTGTGAGTGTGTGTGTGTGTGTGTGTGTGTGTGTGTGTGTGAGTCACCACCGCTTGACAATCAGTTTCTGATGTGCTTAAGTTCCCGTAATTTAGCAGTTAGGCAAAAGGATCGATAGAATAAGTATCAGGACTTGAAATAAATTCGACTAAAAATTATTCAAGGCGGTGCCCCAGCATGGCCGTAGTCTAATGAATGAAATAAGTAAAAGATAAGAGTTAGAAGTATTCCCTATTTCAAAATCATTAAATTTTCTAATCCTTATCACTAACGAAGATTTCATAAGACGGCAAGATGGCAGTATCGTCAGCACGCCAGGCAGAATGCTTAGCATCATTTCGTCCGTCTTTACGTTGTGAGTTCAAATCGCGCCGCGGTCGACTTTGCCTTCCATCCTTTCGCGGTCGATAAATAAGTACCAATAGAGCGCCGGGGGTCGATTTAATCAACGTACATCCTCCCCTTGAATTGCTGGCCTTGTACCAAAATTTGAATCCAATATTACGAAGATGATGGACACGAACATAAGCATTTTTATTACTCCGAGTATCTATCTTTTTTTTCATTGACCAATTGCATGTTTTGTTCCAGGTCAGTTCCATTTAAACCGGTTTTTTTTCCACATCAAACAGATGTTAACTCCCACAAAATCAAAATTGTTTTCATCGAATATATCCGGCAAAAACTACCTGCCTATATGCGCTACTAAGTTCTAATTAGCTGTTATATTAGAAACTTCCTGTTATGCCGCTCATCCCACCTTCATCACATTTCTTGTTTCATTAACAACCTATTGTATGTAATTTGTGACGTGGTAATTCATATATGTACGCGTGTGTGTGTGTGTGTGTGTGTGTGTGTGTGTGTGTGTGTGTGTGCGTGCATTTGAGCGTGAGTGTACTTATAAATGAATAAGTAAAACTTGTAGAAAGACAATTATAACCAAGGTATGAAATGCTTTCAATAAATATGGGAGAGAAGCTATTAACATCAATTGATGTTAATTAATGGAGATTTTGTGGGTGTGTTTGTGTGCATGTGCCCATATTCTCGGGAGCATTGCTTACTGTGTGTCTGTAGCTATGGTTTCAAGAATACGTTTCTTTTTATCCTTGTGAATAAAAGAAGTGCCTGAGTATTGTACTTGTATTTCTAGAATAGTTTGAATGTAAATAATAAATCATTGTATACAGGAACCTTGGGAAATGGCTATTAAGTTTACACACGCCGACACACACACGCATTTACTTGCGTGTGCGTGTATGCCTCCGTGTGTGTATGTCTGTGTATATGTATGTCTGTGTGTGTGTGTCTGTGTGTGCGTGTGTTCGTATGTACATATATACATGTATGTATGTATGTATGTATGCATGTATGTATGTATGTATCAGGTACGTTCAGGTTTATATAATTCGAGTACGCGGTGATAGCCTGAATGACGCATGCTAAAAATTCTGAATGAATTGAAATTTGCCTCTTAATTGGAAAAGAAATCAAAGACCCAGTGGTCATTGCTAGCTTTTCTCTAAGAAAAAAAAACGTAATTTATAAGAATTAATAAGAAATAAAAAGTTAATTCTGCAGAAAATTGAATTTTCAAACTTAAAGAATATCTGAATTACATACTTCGATATATTTCGTTTTCATAAGAGGCCAGAAATTTTTACAAATAAAAAAAATATAAAAAAAGACTAACAGATTTTTCAGCTAGTATAACTTGTATAATTTGTATAATTAGAATAATTACAAAAAACAAGGTAAGCGAAATAATTTAGATGACCAGCGGCATCAACTCAAATACATTAGAGAATACTGAAATGGCTAGATTTTTATGTGTTGCTTCTCCGAATAAAAAGTATCGAAGTCTACCTGATTTATCGTAATTTATACCATCGGCCCATTTCAATTATTTCCCTTGGATGAAATGTTTCAGAAATTATGCATCAAACACAAGCCATAATTTTGCTTCTAGCTATAAACATCCCTGTTCACTGGTCAACGTAGGCTTGACAATATCAACATCAAATTTTGGCACAAAGCCAGCAATTCCAGGGATGGAGTACGTTGATTACATCAACTCCAGTGTTCTATTGGTACTTATTCTATTGATCCCGAAAGGATGAAAGGCAAAATCGACCTCGGTGGAATTTGAACTCAGATCGTAAAGACGGACAGAATGCCGCTAAACAATATGCCCAGTGTGCTAACGATTCTGTCAGCTCGCCACCTTCCAGTTTTTTCCAATATCGGTTTCAAATTTTGACACAAGGCCAGCTCATCGTCTTAGGCCAGACAATATCATCTTTTGCCTTATAACAAGACCAAAGTTTTCACTTCAGCTTTATATTCAATTTTCTGTAACATAAATTCTTTAACTTTTATCATTTACTTGTTTCAATCATTGGACTGCCGCCATTCTGTCACACATACCCGCTTGAAGGGTTTAGTTGAACAAATTGAGCCCAGTACATAATTTTTCTAAGTCTGGCACGTATTATACCAACCTCTTTTTTATCGAACTATAAGTTACGGGGGTGTAAACAAGCCAACATGGAGGTGGGGAACAAACACAAACACAAAGTCACACGCATGCACGTACACATACATATATATACAGATACACAAAGTCACACACACACACACACACACACACACACACACACGTGGACATGTGTGTGTGTATTCCACAAATTTAACTAAAATACAACAAACGGAAAATTCGTTGCTAATTTCTCATCAGTCAACGTCCAAAAGATCATTACAATTTCGCGCCTTTAACAGTGATATTGTTTACCTTTAATGGTGCCAGCGGTGAGAAGCTACTAGGTATAGCTAACGAACGTACAGGGCAATGGCGTAAACAAACACGACAAAATAAAATAATTGTACATATGCAATGAAAATAGGCCGTGCAACCGAAAGTCGGACAAAAATGAGGTAACGCAAAGGAAAAATGAAAATGTTCTATAGGAGTGGTAACGACGAGTTTCTTTCGGTTTCCGTCTACCAAACACACCCAAACTCATAAGGTGTTGGCCAGTGCTGGACTACAGTTGAAGGTACTCATCCAAGGTGCCAAACAATGGAACTGAACCCAAGACCACATGATTGGGAAGCACCAATTCACACAGCTAAAGTTGTTAGTGAATGGCACGAGGAACATTCTAGTGAAGCTGAACATCTTATCTGGCCACCACAGTCCCCAGATCTCAATATTATTGAGCATTTATGGTGCATTTTAGAAAAACAAGTAAGGAGTCGATATCCTCCACCATCATCACTACAAGAACTGGAGACTGTTCAGTTGAAGAATGAACAAAAATTCAAACTTTGTACAAGTCCATACCTCGTAGAATTGAAGCTGTGATTACTGCCAAAGTCGGTCCTACCTCATATTAAAATAAATATGTTTGAAATTTTAAGCTGTTTCCATTATTTTGTCCAACCACTGTATATATAGAGTAATGAAAAGGCGTATAGGGAGGTAAAGCCGAAGATTGAGTATAGAAGAGAGAAATATAGCGAAAGATAAAAATAATTGCACTGTTAATGGACGAAGAGAACATAGGGATAATGTTATGGCGAAGGTGGTACTATAGTTAAATAAGGAGAACAATAGGGAAAGAGGCTTTTATGGAAGGGATAGAGAGAAGTGTTAGAAAGAGAAAGGTATGTAGAAGATTGAGTGACGATTTAAATGGACATTAAATGGCAGTAAGAGAAAAGAGAGTTACGGAAATGATATTGTAAGGATAAGCAGAATTGAATCCATTCGCCAGGCAATTTCTTGTATCTTAAAGATAACGCTCGATTATAATTCATAAAATGTTATGGGTTTGTTGTTGTAGTTGGCGTTGTTGCACTTGGTAGTGGTGTTGGACTACGCAGCTGTTCATGGGAATACATACTATTTGATCATACAAATAAAATAAGATAAAATGTTCTGAGACAGAGAGGAGAGAGGGGATGGATTGCCGGATGGATGGATTGAAATGAAATTGTGGAGAATTTTTAAATTCGACCAAAATTAGGTTATGTGCTTGATAATTAAAATGGTTTTTCCTCTCTTGATCGGTACATCACTTTAACTGCGTCAAGCTTTAGTTTACGTATCATATAAGGTTTCAACATCGTCATCATCAAAATAATACAGTGAAAAGATGAACGTTAGAGATATGCTCGAAAAGTTGTTAATGTTACAGAAATAACACGAGATACAGCGCAACACTCTCTCTCTCTCTCTCTCTCTCTCTCTCTCTCTCTCTCTCTCTCTCTCTCTCTCTCTCTCTCTTTGACACGACATATAGCGCAACACACTCTCTCTCACATACACACATGCACACACACACACACACACACACACACACACACACACACACGCTGCTATAATAGCAAGTTCAGGAAGTAATAAATGTTTGTGCCTTTGTCAAATACTACCATGGATTTTCAGTACTACGTGCAGAACAGTCATTCATAAGTACAAGATTTGTTGGCAAGATATAATTGTTGTTAGTCTTTTGGCGAAAAGAAGGCGAAATACTTATAACAGAACAAAATTTAATCCAAGGAAATTACACTCCTTGATATATATCGTAAATAAAATTCGTTAAAAAATACCCGAAATATAGAAGTTCACCTCTCCATGCGACACAAGAGCTTGTTTTATGGTACAAGATAGTTTTAAGCAATTAGGGAACTATAACAACTTAATTTGATTGACTTATAAACATAATAATCAGGAATTGGATGTGGCATAACTCACTTGGTTAACGCTACTTATTTTTATCATATTCTCCTCTTCCAAACGTCCATCTTAAAATATGAAAAACACTGATTTCAAATTTTGACACAAGGTAATTTAGCGGGAGGGACAAGTCAGTTACATCGACCCCAGTGTTCAACTGGTATTTACTTTATCGAGTTGGAAAGGATGAAAGGCAAAGTCGACCTTGGTGGAATTTAAAATCAGAACGTAAAAACGGATGAAATGCCGCAAAACATCTTACCCAGCCTACTAACAATTCTGCCAGCTCGCTGCCTTAAACTATTGGTTTCAAAACAATTTGCACATGGCCAGAAATTTCGTGGAGGGGTTAAGTCTATTACTCCGACCCCAGTGCTCAACTGATATTTATTTTGTCATTCCTGAAAGGCAAACGCAACCGTGGTGGAATTTGAACTCAGAGACAGACGAAATACTGCTGTCTTACCCGACATGCTACCAATTCTGCCAGTTCACCGACTTAAAATATAAAGAATGTTAATTACTAGTTGAATTACTAGTTGAATGCAGTAAAACTGAATGAGAATCACATAGGTTAACAGTCTACATTCTGATCCTTTAATCATTGAAGCGGTCTCCAACCATTTTTATCACAAATTATATAAAAGTAAGTTCTGAAACATTTTCTTCAATCGAAATGATTTCTTCGGTTAAATATATCTCTTTAAAATCTCGTTGTTAAATCTACACAACCAGACGATTTACTCTGGGCATTGATTGTTTAAAAACGATTTGAAGAGGAGATTGGCTGTTGCTTTGATTGAAGCAAAACCATCTGTGACTCGAGACGGTAGATTCTAGATACTTCTGTCCTTAGATGCGCATACTCAAGCAAAAATATTTTAGCGAAATGTTACATATAGATAGTGGAGGCGCAATGGCCCAGTGGTTAGGGCAGCGGACTTGCAGTCATAGGATCGCGGTTTCGATTCCCAGACCGGGCGTTGTGAGTGTTTATTGAGCTTAAACACCTAAAGCTCCACGAGGCTACGGCAGGTGATGGTGGCGAACCCTGCTGTACTCTTCCACCACAACTTTCTCTCACTCTTTCTTCCTGTTTCTGCTGTACCTGTATTTCAAAGGGCCAGCCATGTCACACAGTGTCACGCTGAATATCCCCGAGAACTACGTTAAGGGTACACGTGTCTGTGGATTGCTCAGCCGCTTGCACGTTAATTTCACGAGCAGGCTGTTCCGTTGATCGGATCGACTGGAACCCTCGACGTCGTAAGCGACGGAGTGCCAACAACAACAACATATAGATAATTATACACGCAAATACACACACACACACACACTGACACTCACGCACGCACGCATGCACGTTCACACACAATACATACATACACGCATTATATTGTTCACGTGTATGCTTCAATCTGCGATTTTTATCATAGTCAGGAAGCTGGAAGAAAATTTATGAGCTTGTGCATGAGGATCGTTTGAGGACTATCAATAACATTGCTGATGTTTTCGGTCTGTCGTATGGGTGCGTGCAGGCAATCCTAAAGTCTGAATTGAACATGCGGCGTATCTCTGCCAAGTTTGTCCCCCGCCAGCTGACCACTAAGCAGAAAGAATATCGCATCGAAGTCTGTCAAGATCTCCATCAGCGTACCGTTTGTGACCCATCCTTTATGTCGATGATCATCACCGAGGACGAGAGTTGGGTCTACAGGTAAGACCCCCTAGACGAAGCAGCAGTCGTCACAATGGAACAGCCCTTCATTTCCATGACCGAAGAAGGCACGACAGAGCTGCTGCACAATTTAGAGCATATTCATCGATTTTTACGTTATCGGCGGTATTGTGCATCGAGAATTCGTCCCCCAGGGCCAGACTGTTAATCGAGAATTCTACTGCGACGTTTCGCGGTGTTTGAAAGAGGACATTAGGCGAAAGCGACTGGGTCTGTTGAGCGCGATGGATTGAATCTATCACGACGACAATGCACCTTGTAACCGACCTCTCCTCACTCGTGAATTTCTAGCCAAAAACAACATGGTATCGCTTCTGTACACGTCCTATTCACCACTTTTAGCACCTGCGGACTTCCATCTCTTCCCCAGAATGAAAATGCAGTTCAAAGGTCACCGTTTTAACACCATTGTCAAAATCAAGAGTGAATCACAGAAGGTCCTCGACTCGCCTACGGATAACAACTTACAGACCGGATTCCAAAAGTGGCAGCAACACTGGGACATATGCATTGTGTGATGTTAAAACTTAGGTAAATAAGTTTTTTTTTTATTAAACATAACTAGTCCGGAACCTTTTGATTCCTCATTGTGTGTATGTATATATGTGTGTGTGTGTATATGTGTGTGCGTGTGTGTGTGTGTGTGTGTGTGTGTGTGTGTGTGTGTGTGTGTGTGTGTTTGTGTGGATATACAATTAAGATTTAGCTTAATTAGATGCTTAAATTGCGGTACCTTGTTAGGTCGGAGTAACAGGCACACCCACATATATCAAAATCGGTGCAGAAGTGCCAGCACCTAATATTCTTGCAGTGTATGCAGATAATAGCATTCAGCTCTTGGCTATTCAGACATGTGCTTTATATTATACTTTATATATACTTTATAAAACACTTGATATATACTCTATATTAAAATACTTTCTATAATATTTCTGAAACGCTGATTTCACGATAGGTGAATAAAGTATAAATGAGTGACAAAGAGTTACAGGTTTCAATTCATTACGGCCGTTTCAAGCGACTCCTTTACTTGAGTAATGAAAACATTACATCATTGCAAAGAAACCGTTTTCGTCAGATGATTGTATGAACTTCAAACATTGATTCTGCCAACTGAATAGCAGCGGAATCAATGTAAATATTTTAGCCCCATGGAGTTGTGACTATGCTAAATCAGTCGAATTGTTCTTTATTTTTGAAGTTCATGCGGTCATCTGGCGAAGACGGTTTCTTTGTAAATCAATCAATTAAAGGAATCGTTTGAAACAGCCGTAATGAATTGACACCTGTACCTCATTGTTACTCATTTATACTATAAAAGTTAGCACTCACGCTCATAATACATAGGCATTTGAATTACTTTTTTTTATAACCCAGCCGTCTTTTCACACGGAATTTCGTCTATCTTTAAAACAAAACTCTGATGAGACTTATGTAAGTGAATTGAATTGTTTGTAAATCAAATAATGTATATAAGTCGAAACAAACTGTTGGCTCTTTTGGTTTTCTAATGATTTTTTTATGTTATATTATATTATATTCATAGCATATTATGTTATATTATAATGTAAATAAATTATTGGATTATCAATTGAAGCTCTCTTTTTAATTTATTGTTTAATAGGTGTATACATGTATATATCATTATTATTATCATTATTATTATTATTATTATTATTATTATTATTATTATTACTAGTAGTAGTAGTAGTAGTAGTAGTAGTAGTAGTGTTGGTGGTGGTGGTGGTGGTGGTGGTGGTGGTGGTGGTAGTAGTAGTAGTAGTAGTAGTAGTAGTAGTAGTACAAAATAAATGTAGTACAAAATAAATTAAGGAAACCCGTCGGCCATATTATCTTGCAGCAATCTATATATAGACTCTTTTAGTCATTTGCTCCCTACCTTCTTTGAATATCTGAGTGTAAATTCGTTTGCGTCTCTGGGTTCTCTGTTTGCTAGTGGGGCTTTCTTGGTTTTTTGTTTTGTTTTGTTTTGTTTTATTTTGTCTTTTTGCATTTGATTAATTTACATCACGATGAAAATAAGGAAGTTATGGAGGGGATATACCTCATCCATGCAGTTAGGGTGTGTCTGGTGGTACCATGTTACAAGCATCTAAGACCGCCTACACAAAAGGCGTGGTGAAAGAGCGTTTTAGAGAATAACTCTTTGAGATATGGTCTGAACCCTTGAAATTCACTTCCTGCCTGCCAGTACTTATTGCCGGTTTGATTTGTCACAACTTGTATGTAGGCAGTAATGATTCATACTAACTTTTAACATTAGCTAACGCAACGTAACAGCCACCTTTTCAATTAACTTCGTTTTTGTCATAGAATTTATCAATGCACCACGTGAAAATATGAAAATGTGGAAAGTAAGCTAGAGTAAAAAAATTGCACATACACACACATACACACTCATATGTATGTCTATATACAGTGATACCTCGCAATACGAGTTTAATTCATTCCATGACCGAGATCGTCTTACGATTTACTCGTTTTACAAATGAATTTTCTCCATTGAAATTCACTAAAATATAATTAATCCGTTTCAGCCCCACAAAAGCCACTCAAAATAATTTTTTATGAGTTTTAAAACTGAGGAGGTGTAGTTACAAGTAAAATGACAATTATAGAAAAGAGACTGCAAAAGTGGTTTTATTAACTCAATTGCCTTAAAGATGGGACGATTTGAGTGCTCGTACAGCGGATTTACGCTCGTACTTCAAGACAAAGATTCGCACGAGTCTCGGCTCGCACAGTAACTTACTCGTACAATGGTGCGCTCGTATGGCGAGGTTCTACTGTATATATCTTGAAGCATATCTGCAGTATTACAGTTGAGTATGTGGTTGTGTTGTTGTATTGATGTTATTCTGGAAATATTATTTGAAGAGTTATCTATATATAATAAAACATGAAACTGTGAATTTTCTGGTATTATTTATTTATCATTACACGTTTCATACATCCCCACACAGCCATACGCATACACACAGAGACTCACATACACACACATACATACACACATATATACATACATACATACATACGTACATACATACATACATACATACATACGTACATACATACATACATACATACATACATACATACATACATACGTACATACATACATACATACGTACATACATACATACATACATACATACACACACATATACATACATACATACATACATACATACATACGTACATACATACATACGTACATACATACATACGTACATACATACATACATACGTACATACATACATACATACATACATACATACATACATACATACATACATACACACATACATACATATGCATATATGCTTACATTCAGTTTGTTGTCAGTCTCTAATCAATTAAAACACTGTTCGATACTCGATGTGGTTGGTAATAGTTTATCATCTGTAAATGAGTTAAATCTAATCCAATACTTCTTATTACATCCTGAAGAGAAGTTGGAATTAGCATATCATGCAATATAAATGCCCACACCACGGACGGATTTAGAAAGAACCAAATAGATATACTTAAGGAGTTAGGCTTAAGCATAAATGCTATCATTAATTAAACAATACCAAGTTTCCTGGATACATCTCTACAGAAAGCCAAATGAATATGTTGTATACAACCACAGGAAAGCAGCGGGCTTGGCAGAATCGTTAGCCGGGCAAAATTCTTAGCGGTATTTCCTCCGTCTCTACGTTCTGAGTGCAAATCTGCCGAGGCTGACTTTGCCTTTCATCCTTTTGGAGTCGATAGCTTGCTGGCCTTGTGCCAAAATTTGAAACCTATATACAACCACAAGGCTTCCAGTCATTCCACACTCATAACCAGAAACTTTGTAAGCAGCATAAGTTACCTATACTATCTATAATGTATTTTCAATAAGGCTGCTTCCTGTTCTTACAATGTGCTACGAATGCTTTCAGTGAGAAGTTAAGACACATGGAGAACACCTCAGACCATATAAGAACCAGGAAAAGGAAAATTAACTGTTTCAACCAACATACACTTAGGCGTTATCATGAACCAAAACGTTCTAGCTCTAATAAGACAATTCTTTCCACCGAGACATATAAATTTTTGAACACACGTACCGTTATGGTCAGCTATTCTTGCTTATATAATATCGCTTCCCAGATTACACACTAAATTTGAAAAAATACTTTCCAATAGCGTCCACCCAGCATCCATTTTGTAATGTAATTGTCAAAATTCATCAAGTTGAGAAGTTTCTTTCTTTTGAAAAAATGTGTACCAACCATCCACAACCCTCTGGGCGGTTTGAAATAAATTAAATATAAGGCATTGCTAACGCTGTGAAGTGTGTTACCATCATCGTCTTCACTTATTTTAGTTCAGGCTTCAGGGAAAATCCCAATTCCTTCTACATCTCTTCGATTCATGAGGCTTAATATTATTTTCAAGTAATTCATCGTAGAAATAAAATGTGCTAGGAGAATGAATAGATTGTATATTTTATATTTATTTCAGTATATAAGCGGACGTGATTTTCAAGTGTGCCTTCCGAGAAACACAATGTGCCCGGAGACTGAGCGTATATGTGTGTGTGTGTGAGTGTGTTTGCAGGCGTATCTCTTTCTCCCTTTCTCTCTCTCTACCTATCAATCTATTTATTTCTCTCTCTCTCTCTCTCTCTCTCTCTCTCTCTCTCTCTCTCTATCTATCTCTTACTCTCTCTCTCTCTCTCCACACACACACACACACACACACACAAATATCTATATATATTATATATATGTACACACACATATATATACATATATGTATATATGTGTGTGTATACACGCACATACATATATATATATATATATATATATATATATATATATATATATATATATATATACATATATATATATACATATGTGTGTGTGTGTGTGTGTGTAAGGGTAAGCAAATTAAGCAAGTCGATATAAAAAAATATTAAACACGTGGTCTGATCAATAGGTATCCGGACTGCAGCTATAGTAACGAAGCTAAAGCACGTATAGTGAAGCGTCTTGGCAAAGATTGACCTTGAACTCTGCTGTGCCCACTAAGTTTTAACGTTCTATCTCACCTCCGCTGTTTACAGCAGTTCTTGGAAGGAAGATGTGTGGAATGTGATCGTTGCATTGACTATGACGGAGAAAGCTGAGCAGAGAATCTGCATCAAATTCTGCCAAAAGCTTAGAGATACCTGCTCAGAGGCTTACGCATAGTTTTCAAAAAGTTTTCATCGTTCTTGGCACAATCAAGGAGATCTTGTGTAACTGGATCCGAGTGTTTTTTGGTCAGCTGACATAAACTTGGTAGACACGCGTCTCATATCAGAATCTTTAGTGGTAATATACTGAACAGAACTGTAACTAATCTGCACATCCTCTGATAACTCACGGATGGTGATTCGACGATTTCTCCTCTCAGATGCACGCACATCGGTGATGTTTTTCTCAGTTCTGCTGATTGCAGGTCTCCCAGAACGTTAGTTCCTGAACGGCCATTTTGGAAACTCTGAACCACTCGTACACTTGTGTGCAGCGCATACACTCCTCTCCATACACTTTCTGCAACTTTGCGTAGGCCTCTGAGCAGGTATCACCGTGACAACTTTCTGTGTCATGATCAATGCGACGATCACACGCTACACATGTTCCTTCCAATCACTGTTGTAAACAGCAGAAGTGAGCTAGAACGTTAAAACTTACTGCGCATACACAGCAAAGGTCAAGGTCATTCTATGCCATGCGGCTTTACTGTGTGTGCTTTAGCTTCGTTACTATGGCAACAGTCCGGATACCTCTTGATCAAAACTCGTATATATACACGCACCCACACATATGTATATATATATATATATATATATATATATATACACATATACACAATGGATATATGTATATATATATATATATATATATATATATATATATATATATATATATATATATATATATACATATACACGATGGATACAGTGTTTGTACCTATGTGCGACCTTAAGGACTCATTTTATATTCAGTCGGTCATTTGCGATTGTACGCACAACCGAAGTATAAATCCGTGCAGAACGTATTTGTCTTCAAATATTGTTTGTACAGTTATAGCGGTATCGCCGACCCGACCTTGTACTTACTATTTAAGTACTTGATTCGCTTGAATCCTGAATGTATGTACGTACGTATGTATGTATAACGTATGTATGTATAATGTGTGTGTGCGCGCGCGCGTGTGTATGTGTGTACTCACCAAATTAAGTCAAAAGTATTTTTCATATTTCAAATTTTAATCAATAGCTCAAACAAATTACATTCGTAAAGCGTCTATTCTATTATCTGTTACAATCGTCCTCCCAGAAGTTCAATTACACGCTTATACCATTTGGCTGGTTTTGGAGGCAAAAAAACTCTCTGCACCTGTTGTCAACCTCATCCACCATATTAAATTCTCGTTCATGCTGGAAATGAGCCATGGCGCAGAAAACGTGGTAACCTGATGGTACAAAGTCTGAATTGTACGCAGGGTGAGAGGCAGCACTTTCAGGCCCTCAACTTCCTCAAGTTTGCACTTGGTCACATTCACTTTGATTTCTGGATAGAAGCAAATAGGAAATAATACTTACTGACCAAAGACAAAATAAAAATGGAAATTTTGTTACACAGTATTATTGAAGCCACCTTCTTCCTCATTTCATGCATTCATTATTGCTTCAACATTTAGTTTGTTTATTTGGTTGGTATTGCCATAGTTTTGTATTTGATCACATCTTCTCGTTTATTGATGCAAACGAAAGAAAACGTGTACTTAATGTTATAACTAAAGAGAAGGGGGAAATTCTGAAATATCGAAAATGAGTTACCATCTAGAACCCCAAGAGACTGCCATGAACAACAAGTACTCTAAAGGAAATATATAAAAGTAATGAAATATATTTGAATTTGAAGGGAGAAGGGAAAATTATCAATGTTTCGGTGATAAGCTCTTTTGTAAGAAAGACAGAGGAAACAGCTGTTGATCTGAAGTTAGGATAATAGTAGACGAAGGACGTAGATGAAGGTCTGTATGTATATAGATACGCGTGTAAGTGAGCGAAATGAATATTGTGCGTGTGCGCGGGAGAGGGAGAGGGAGAGACAGACAGACTGACAGACAGACAGACAGACAGAGATTGTCTGTTTCAAGAGAGGGTTGAAAGAAAATGAGAAGGAATTATTGAAAATAATAATCGTTATTGATACTAAAGGGATAAGTAGTTGCTAAAATGTGCATCGGGCAAATATTTCCATTGTAATCCAAGCAGAAAACATCACTGAGAGCGATTTAATCAAGGTAACGAATGTATAATTTAATTTGTTGGTATTTAAATAATTCTCATATTGTATAGAATGAGACGTTACTTGGAAAGTAACAAAATTCATGTGAATAGCGACGGTTTACATAAATATATCCTTTCTTATCTATACTATAAATTGCAGTGTTCTTGATTGCTTGCTTGATTGATTGATTGATTGAGTATCGGCAGGTTCACTCGAGAACGGTGCAGTGGAGTCGCGTGAAATTCAGCACAGAGCGGCAGCATGGTCCGCTCATGTTCAGGAGATTTTTATTGCCCTCCAACTCCCATGGTTACCGAGATAATCGCTTATTAGTTTTTAAGATAGGAATATCCCATTCAAAGTGGGGAGGGGCGATTTTGTTGCCTTTCCCATGCGCGAAATTTTACGAAAAACCAGCACAATAAAGATTATTTTTTTCCAAGTTATGTGGCTGGGTTTGTTTTTCGAAAATTTTAATCAGAGGCACAGAAAAAAAAAATAATTTCAATTTTTTGTGCATTAAAAAAAAAAAAGCTATAGCTTACGCTCTTTCTAATTACTATGTTTTTTTTAACTTCAGTTACAAATGTCTTGAAACGTCAACATTCAAATAGCTTTTCCATATTGAGACAAACGGATTCTGCACAATTGTATCCATCCGGGAACGCGTTTTCAATAATTGAAATTCACAATTCTAATCAGTGTACATGAACCTCCAACTTATGATTGATCTTGAACAGTTTCGATTAACATTCTTGTGTCGCCAATACAACAACCGCACTACCATATATTTTTCTTTTAAGGCGAGGTTATACCACAAATGAGGTTCCGTGACTACATGGGGCTATGGGTACACACGTGAAGTTAGTTTTACAATATCGACCCGCAAAATCCTTAGCATCGTATTGTTTTGGGGTTGTTCTTACTTATTTTTTTTGTTTTTGGAATTTTTGTTTTTTTAATTTTTATTTCTTTTTATTATTCAAAATATACATAGGAAATAGCCTTTAACCAAATCCACCATACTGCCCGAGTGAGACCGGGAAAAACAGCTAGTAATGCCTATAATATTGGTTTTAAATTTTGCCACAAGGCCAGTGTGTTTGTGGGAGGGGCTATTAAATTGATCATAGTGTTCAACTTGTACTCTCGAAAAGATGAATGGCAAAGCTGGCACAAGCGGAACTTGAACTCAGAGCGTAAAGACAGACGAAAAGCCGCTAAGCATTACGGCCGGAGTGCTAGCGATTCTGCCAGCTCACCGCCTTCTCTGATGCCTATAATATTAAATAGCATTTACTAAGTATGTAACGGGAAGTTCATTACATTTTTTCTTCTTTCTCCTAGTTTTGCTTTTGTCCTTGTTGCTGTCTTTTATTGTTGTTTATCACCTATTATAATCGTGGGATTGTTGTAATTACACAATTTTATATATTCTTCTTCAAAATTCCTACCCTTTCTCATAATCATCTCCGTCAACAATGATAATATAATTTAAGGCGGCGAGCCGGAGGAATCGTTAGCATGCTGGGCAAAATGCTTTGCGGCATTTCGTCCGTCTTTACATTCTAAGTTCAAGTTCCGACGAGGTCGACTTTGCCTTTCATCCTTTCGGGATCGATAACACAAGTACCTCTTGGATGCTGGGTCGATGTAATCGACTTAACCTCTACCCCGAAATTGATGGCCTTGTGTCAAAATTTGAAACCAATATCTCTGTTTCTCGTTTGAATCTTATTTCAACACAAGAATTGAGAAAGAAAACGAAATGATGCAAGAAGAGTTTAGGCAAGTAATCTCAAACACATACTCACTAACAAATAAACATACAAGTACGCACTTGCACGCATACATACACATACGCAAGCACGAGCGCACACACTCACACACACACACACACACACACACGCATATAGTTTATTTAAACATGAGTCTCGAGAAAAAATTCTCTTTCAATAAGCTATATCTTCTCGCATTCCTCGCTTTCATTCGATATTTTCAGAGGTGCTGGGTTATTCATTTTTACTCATTTAGTAGACTGGATCAACGCGAAATATGTTTTGCTGAAGAACATAACGCATTGCCCGGTCCAGGAATCGAAACCACAATCTTACGGTTCAAGAGTGTAAAACGCTAACCACTAAGCCACACATCGCATGCATATGTGTGCATGTTTGTATGTAAGCGTCTATGTATGTATATGTATGCACACACACACATTACAAAATGAACACTTGTGAGGTATGATGATAAAGAAAAACTTGATATCGTTTCATTAACAATGGTGATTTACACAGAACCTGTTTCTTTTCTCTTTTGATTTCAATTTGTTTCTACTTTTACTTGCTTTGTCTCTATCGTATGTTTTCAAGTTTAATTATATTATTGGAAATGGATGACCAATACAAAAATTGCTTTGGATTATTTAATATAAACAGCAATTAAATAATGGAGTAGATCAATCAGTGAAACATAAAAGTTTGGTTATTTTTAGATTGATAGAAGAATATTAATACTTAGCTACGCTCAAACACAGACACACAGATGGACACAGTAATTACGCAATATGAATCATTAAACATATTCAACATAGAAATTTTGTTGAAAGACTCAAAATATAAGACAAAAAGCAAGTAACACCACTTCTTCCCTCGCCGCACACAACTATAAATCCATATATCCATGTTTTTTTGTGCGTGCGTGCGTGCGTGCGTGCATACTTGCGCGCGTGTGTATGTGTGTTAGTGTGTGTGTGTGTGTGTGTGTTTACGCATGTGAGTTTACGCATGTGTGTGTGTTTACGTGTGTGTGTGTGTGCGAGATACACAGTATGTAAAGCAAAAAGGGAAATGTAAAGGAAACTAGATACCATTGTTCACAATGTAATATACCACTGTGTGTGGTACCCTGTTTTGAACTCTGCCACACTAAAGTCAATTTTTGAATTTAAGTGATTGTAAATACATGAAGTTGATCTGACTTGTACTGTCAAGTTATCTTATTCAGGAATAACACTACATGAGTGCCCTGCACAGGGATACAGTTTAGGTAAATAAACAGTACTTGCACTAAAGCAGTTGACATAAATATTTGCTGGACATTATCTTGCATTGAGTGTTGACTTCAATCAGCATGATTACTGTTGCCATGCGAAGAGTTATAGAAGCAGGCTTTAGGCGTTATTGTATGACGTGAACTTATTATACTGGATAAATATTCTTTTTATGAATGTGTTTTGTTTCTGCCTCACAAACTATTTTACAACACAGTCTTCTCCATTCTCAATGTTCTACATGTATTCTTTCATTTATAGAATTGAAGTATGACTCTAAAACTTTGAGTCTTTTGTAATTATTGCTTTCAAATGTTGGCACGAGGCCAACAAGTTCTTGTGAAGGGGCAAATCGATTACATCAATCCCTAGTACTCCGCTGGTACTTATTTTATCGACCCTGAAAGGATAAAAGACAAAGTCGACTTCGGCAGCATTTGAACTCAGAAAGTAAAGACAGACGAAATACTACTAAGTATTTTGCCCGGCGTTCTAACGATTCTGCCTGCTAACTGTCTCCCTGTCTTTTCTAATGTTGGTTTCAAATTTTGACACAATGCCAGTAATTTCGGGGGTGGCGCTAAGTCGATTACATCGACCCCAGTACTTGACTGGTGTTCATTTTATCGATCCGATAGGACGAAAGGCAAAGCTGACTTCGGCGTAATTTGAACGCAGAACAGTGTTGGCGTGGCCGTGGCTGTATGGTAAGAGGCTTACTTCCTAACCTCATGGTTCCAGGTTTAGTCCCACTGAGTGGCACCCTAGGCAAGTGTTTTCTACTCTAGCCTCAGGCCAACAAAGCTTTGTGAGTGGATTTGGTAGCCGGAAACTGAAAGAAGCCTTTTTTGGATGCCTTTATGTCTGTGTTTGTCCCCCATCACCACTACTTGACAACGGGTGGTGGTGTGTTTACGTCCCTATAACTTACTGATTCAACAAAAGGGTTTGATAAAATATGTACCAGGCTTTTAAAAAATAAGTACCTGGATCTATATATTCGATTAAAAATTTTTCCCGGCGGTGCTTCAGCATGGCTGTGGTCTAATGACTGAAACAAGTAAAAGATAAAAGAGAACATGAAGACGGACGAAATGCTTCTAAGTGCTCTGCCCGGTGGTCTAACGATTCTGTCAGCTCACCAACTTCCACTCATTTTAATATTGACTTCAGATATTTGCACAAGGCCAGCAAACTCGCTAGATGGATAAGTCGATTACATCGAGCCCAGTGTTCAACTGGTACTTATTTTATTGACCCCGAAATGATGAAGGGTAAAGCAGGATGTCGGTGCGAAGATTTTTGATAAATTTTATAGGTAACACAGAGTAACTTAAGGAGACACCTAGGATATATAGAGGACAGGGGTAGCAATAACGAAAACAACACAAACGAAAACAAACAGCAAGTGGTAATAAGTAGTACAATATCACTAAGGCTAGGGGAAACGGGGTAACAATAATGATAAGCAAAAATTCAACAGTAGAATAATCTGTGCACAAAAAGCAAACCGAAACGTAGGACAAAGTAGAACGCAGCACTGAAGTAGAACACAGCACGGAGGTCCGAAGCGTAAGTGAAGCGTAAGTGAAGCGTTCGTTTAAAGTGTTCAAGTAATGGGACCATGTGTCAAAAGAGTACGTGCTATTGGTTAAATGCCAACCAATAGGGGGAGCAAAACTGTTCAAGTGAACGGGAAACAGGTGAGTCATGCGGTGGAGGAGGGGTTATAGGTAATTGTGGGAACAATTGGTGAAAAGTGTGGTAATCTGTGATAAACACAGAGAGGGAGTACGCTCTGGTGCAAAAAGGCACCTAACACGTAACCGCCGACAGTGACAATTTCTATTTTTTTTAGGTGGTGGAGTCAGTATCGATTGTAACGTGCAGGAGGGAGAAATTATGTAATTTGTAATAATCACTAATAAGGAGTATGCCTCGGTGTCACCTGACACTAGGGTAAAATTAAGGGGGGAGCCCCGAGTCTACTGCGGCAAGTAGTGTGAATCGGTGGGGGTGGGTGTGGTTCGCACAATGTCACCAATGCAGCGCGGTGCTAATTAATCGGTGGAAGAATAAGGAGTTTCAAAACTGTCATGAGTTGAAAGCCTTCCCGAAGACTTGATTAATGCAAATTTGAAGTTGATGAAAGAAAACTCTTAGAGCATCCGACCAAAGGGTGGTATGGCGAGTCTTGAATTGTGTGATTGCTAACGTCGTTAACACGCATTACCTTTTGACAAGATCAGTGAACGTATCCGACCGTCTTCAAGGCAAGCATATTTGATTGTTGCAGAAGCAACTGCGGTTGTTGTTTTTTTAACAGTATATTATAGCGAACCAGCATGGGCAATGCCTGGTGCACCTGCTAGGGATTGAGCTGGATTAGCTCTCAGTTTTTGTCTAGTCGTATAGATCCAATCATATGTAAATGGGAAAATCAATTATATCTTTATATTGATAGTCTGCAACAAAAAAGCTGTGGTTGGTAGAGAGAGTCACAGTTACTCCCGCCGTTTATCCGCGCTTTGCTACTCGTTCGAGTTTTTCAGAACTTCAGAAGGTACGTTCAGCCGGATCAAAATAAACTTTTGATGTTTTTATGTAAAGATCACCTGCAAAAGAAAAGTTAATCAATAAAAGCCACAATTATCCGGTATTGCATCATCAATTCTGGAGAAATTTGCTAAAAAATTCCATATTCCTCTCTATTTACCTGTGCGCCAACAATTTAGCAAAATCAATGAAAACTGAAAAGACAATTAAGAATCTCGAATTAGAGCTAATAAAATTCACTTGCAGCACTATGTCTAAATTTTATTCGAAAATCATTTAGAAAAGAACTTTCACCTTATAAATTTTACATTGATCCACACCTCAGTGTTCAAAAATGCTTTCATGTTTCTCATCTCATCTACATAATTCTTGAGCTTACCTGTTTTCTCTTGGAGACAAAACATGCCATGAAATCGAAGGGAAAGTAATAGTAAACTCAAGAATTATAAAGATATGAAGGGGACGAGAAACATGAAAGCGGGTTAGAAAAATAAGCAATGATAAGGAAGCAATTGCACAAAACATAGGATTTGCCAAATAGACAGTATGTTCAGTAAAACCAGATTACTTGTTAGCCAATAGAGGAGCGTAGTGGTTAAGGTATTCGGTATACGATCGTAAGGTCATGAGTTCGATTCCCGACGGCGCGTTGTGTCCCTGGGCAAGACACTTTATTTCACGCTGCTCCAGTTCACTCAGCTTGCAAAAAAAAATGCATTTCAAAAGGCTAAGCTTGTCAAACTCTATGTCACGCTTAATCTCACTGAGATCAACGTAAATGGTGTGCGTGTTCGTGGAGTACTCAGCCACTTGCACATTAATTTCACGAGTAGGCTGTGCTGTTGATCGGATCAACTGGAACCATCGTCGTCATAACCGACGGAGTGCCAATTTGATGTTGGCTTAATATAAAGATTTTCAGCGAAAACTCAAACACGTGGTGTGCGTGCTTGCGTGCGTGCGAATGTGCGTGCTTTCACGATTGCGTGCGTGCATGCATGCGTGTGTGTGTGCGTTTGTGTGTGTGTGCGTGTACGTGTGCGTGTGCGTGTACGTGTTATTTCTTTACTACCCACAAGGGGCTACACACAGAGGGGACAAACAAAGACAGACAAACGGATTAAGTCGATTATATCGACCCCAGTGCGTAACTGGTACTTATTTAATCGACCCCGAAAGGATGAAAGGCAAAGTCGACCTCGGCGGAATTTGAACTCAGAACGTAGCGGCAGACGAAATACCGCTAAGCATTTCGCCCGGCGTGCTAACGTTTCTTCCAGCTCGCCGTGCGCGTGTGCGTGTGCGTGTACGTGTGCGTGTGTGTCACGGTAATTAATTATGTAGACGTGAAAATGTGAATGTGTACCGCATATGTGTGCTTGAATCATTGCATGAAAATCTCTGTGGTCACATTTATATGAGTAAATAGATAAAAATATTTAAGATTCTCTGCATTTGTAAACACATATATATTTGCTTATATACGTTTCTGTACATATATACATGCGTTTCGTACCCAAATGAGCGTACGATTAGAAAATATACAAGCAACAGACCATGTGTGTACGTGCGTATGTGTTTGTGCTCGCGCGTGTATGTACGTGTTTGAGCATGTATGCGTGTATGTGCGTGTGCGTGTATGTGTATGTGCCTTCGCGTGTTTGTGTGTATGCTCGTGCGTGTATGTGTGTATGCTCCAGTGTGTATATTTGTGTGCTCGCACATGTATGTGTGTGTGCTTGCGCTTGTACGTGTGTGTGTTTGCACGTGTTGATGTGTGTGCTTTCGCGTGTATGTGTGTGCACACGTCCGTGTGTGTTTGTACTTCGGTGTGCATGTGTGTGTGTGTACTCGCACGTGTATGTGTTTGTGCTTGTGCGTGTATATGCGTGTACTTCCGCGTGTATGTGTGTGTGCTTGCGCGTGTGTGTGTGTGTGTCCTTTTCGTCTATGTGTGTGTCTCCATGCGTGTATGTGCGCATGCTCGCGCGTGTATGTGTGTGGTTTTGCGCGTGTAGGCGTGTGTCCTTGCGCGTGTATGTGTGTATGCTTGAAGGTGTGTGTGCTTGCGCGTAAATGTCTGTGTGCTCATGTGTGTATGTGTGTGCTCGCGCGTGTATGTCAATGTGCTTGCACGTGTATGTATGTATGTATGCACGAGCGTGTATGTTGTGTGCTTGCGCGTGTGTGTGCTTGAGCGTGTATGTGTGCGTGCCTGTGTGTCTATGTTTGTATGCTTACACGTGTACGTGTGTGTGGTCGCGCGTCTACGTGCATGTGCTTGCGCGCGAATTCATGCATACGAGTTAAGTGTATATAATATTACGTAGATTTGTAATGGATGTGCGTGTACTTCTATGTTCGTCAATGAGTCAGGTCGGGTTGAATGTGTAGAGCAATCAGTCTGATTATATAAGAGTTTCAGATTGCTTGTGTGTTAGTCTGTATACGAGTGTTGCTGCATGTTGCTGCATATGCGCTTGTGTGTGAGTGTGTGCGCCGTATATATGTGTGTAACTGTGTATGTGTCTATCTATCTATATATGCATGCATATATGTGTGTGTATATATATATATACATACATATGCATATAATATATGTATATGTATATATATATATATAAATATATATACATATATACATACATATATACATATATATAGAGACACACATATATAGTATATATATGTGTATGTATATATACATGCATACATATATGTGTTCGTGTGTGTGTCAATGATCTTCTCTTACACCACCGACTCTGATATGTGAGTCGCTGTGTGTGTGTGTGTGTGTGTGTGTGTGTGTGTGTGTGTGTGTGTGTGTGTGTGTGTGTGGCGTATATTGTGTGCTTCTTTGTGTATATTTTGCTAGTATATTTCTGTCGGTACATCGTCATATTAATTTGTGCATGTGTCTGTGTAGGTGAGAGCGTGTCTTTAATAAGTGTATGAGGATGTCTGTCTG